>NW_028176481.1:0-224228 GCF_949987555.1 Borostomias antarcticus
AGATTATATATACTGTGCTTCATGTAGATTGACAAAACTTCCTAGGAGGAGATAGATTTCAAGTGTTTTTCAAAAAATGCAAAATTGTTGCAAATTAACATAATCCGAAGTTATGGCTCCTTGAGGCAAATTTGTTTACCCCGATGAGACATATATGCCTCCAAAGCGTCCTGACTCTAGCTCCAACGGGGCATGACATATGACCATTCAAAGTTTGCATTTTATCCCCTTTTATGTATTTTGGCTTGTAATAGCGCCACCCTGTGGCCAATCAGGCTCTTCTTTCTCCAGTGACCATTAGACATACCCTGGTACCACTGTACCGTGGTTCGGAAAGCTCTGCATGGCGGTTAGGCCTAAACTGAAAATGAGCTCTCTAGCGCCCCCATTTGGTTTGATTGGGCCAATAATGCAGTGGCCGCCTCAGGTTATATCTGCACAGATGTCTACCAAGTGGCGTGGTGTTCTGCACAACCCTTAAGAAAGTATACCAATATATGTGAAAAGCCACGCCCCATGCCATTTTCATTGGCTCATAGTTGCTGTTAAATTTAACTTTTTACACTTTTGCCGAGATGGAATTTTAGATATCGTTCCCTAGATTGTGTGTAACGGATTTCATGCAGATTGGTCAAAGTCTCTAGGAGGAGATAGATTTTAAGCATTTTTCAAAAAATTCAAAATGGCGGAAAATCTATATAACCGGAAGTTATGGGTCCTTGAGGCAAATTTGTTCATCATGAGGAGAGACATATGTGTGCAAAGTGTCATGTCTGTAGGTCAAACGGGGCCTGAGAAATGCCTGTTCAAAGTTCGCCATTTCAAACGCTTGCTATAGCGCCCCCTTTTGGCCAATCGATGTGAGACTTGCTCCACTGCTGCGGGGCCTAAGCCTCTATGACTCTGCTGAGTTTTCGTAATAAGCGACCAGTCGGTTATAGGGCCTGCCATAGACTTCCATGGCAGATCAATAATAATAATAAATATAGCTGCAAGCAGCAATAACGGGGCCAAGCACAATGGACGCAAGAAAGACAACAAGGGAAACGTGGCATTGGAACCATGCATATGAGTGTCTGTGTCACCTGACCAGGTAAATCAGGTTAAATTCATGCAACAAAAATATGATCATGCAAGTGCAATGACATTCAATTCATCTGACGGCATCAAGTGAGTGTTAGGTCCTTTTTTGCATCTCATTATATTCATTGTAATTTGGGAGCTATCTACATTTTAGGACCTTTTTCTCTGCATGTCTACATGCCACGTGATCATTCTCCAGGCCTTCCATTTGCATGTGAGTATCTATATATGTCGCCTGACCAGATGAATCAGTGCAATCACATTGAATTCATGGCATCAAGTGAGTGTGAGGTTTATTTTTTGCATGTCATTACATTGATTGTATTTTGGTACATATGTTTTAGAACCTATTTCTCTGCATGTCTACATGCCACATGTTCGTTCTCCAGGCCTTCCATCTGCCTGGAAGGCCCACCTTTACCATCAAGTCTCAGTGCGGGGATTTCTTGATAATTCAGCTACCTATGAAGAACACTCACAACTTTTGTTTCTCTCTACACCTCACAGTTTCCAGAAGAATGGCCCCCCTACACTTGGTGTAAGTAGGCTATGTAGTCTGTGGGCTACTGTCCTCTCCCAGGATGAAGTGTTTAGATTGAAGGCTAAAACCCTCTCTCTGGTTGAAGTGTGTAAGCTATATACTGCAAAAGGTACACTATCCAAACTTGATACTCTTTACCACTCTACCATCCAGTTTGTCACCCATGCCACATACAATACACACCACTGCACTCGTTACTCTTTGGACAACTAACCTTCCCATCAAACCTGTCATAACATTCCCTAGTTTAATCTCATTTGGACCCTTCTCCAACTATCACCTCTCTACCTATGTCACATGTTACACTAAATGCCTCTCACACACTGACTCCTACAAAAGCCAGTTCATTTACAATGGCTCTACACAATATCCAGTCTTAAAGCAGACTTTAAAGATGTACACACACATCAATTCTTTATGAACGCTGATTGCATTTGTGTAACAGAAACATGGCTAACATCTGCCATAGCCACATTTGAGCTATGCATGTGACTATTTCTCTGCATGTCAACCTCCCACCTGGTCATTGTCCAGGCCTTACATCTGCCTGGGAGTCCCACCTTTACCATCAAGTATCACTGCAAGGATAGCTTGACAATTCAGCAATCTGTGAACAACACTCACAATTCTTGTTTCTCTCTTAACCTCACAGTTTTCAGAAGAATGCCCCTCTCCTACCCATACATTTGGTGTAAGTAGGCTATGTAATTTAAGGTCTACATTTCCATCTAATTGACCTGAATGACTACTGTCAAACTAAAGTGGAGTCCATATGCATTCAATTGTAGTGATCTTGATTATTTCAGTTAAACAAGCACATTCTTCATATAAGAAGAGACGACACATTGGTTTAATTCTAGCAATGAAAATACAATGAAAGTGCAATGGGGGTCCCTTTGCACAACAATGCTTAAATAAACATCAAAATGTAATCTGACAGTGTTGTGCCCAATTAGTAAGTTGTAGAGCATGCCATCAGCTACGCATACAA
This sequence comes from Borostomias antarcticus, assembly GCF_949987555.1. NCBI lineage: Eukaryota > Metazoa > Chordata > Actinopteri > Stomiiformes > Stomiidae > Borostomias > Borostomias antarcticus. Next base: position 2,616 of record NW_028176481.1, read on the forward strand.
GCATTATGAACCCCATTTAGCCACGGGGGGCGCTACAGCAATCAATTGCATTTAAGCCACTTTTAAGAATTTCGGCTCATTATAGCGCCACTCTTTGGCCTAACTGCTTCATATTTCTTCAGTTCACTCAAGATATGCTCTGGTACTACTATATCTGTTTTGAAAAATACCATCCAAGCGGTTAGGCCTAAACAGGAAATGAGCTCTCTAGCGCCCCCATACAGTTTATTCTGGCCAGTAACGGAGGCTTTGCCTCGGGCAGACATTGTTGATATGAACACAAGGTTTTGTGGTGTTCCATGCATTCCTTCAGAAGTTGTATGCCTTTTTGTGAAAAGCCACACCCTCTGCAATATTCAATTGCTCACAGTGGCTATTTTCATCAAGTTTTCTTAATTATGCCGAGATGGAACTTTAGATATTCATTGCTAGATTATATATACTGTGCTTCATGTAGATTGACAAAACTTCCTATGAGGAGATAGATTTTAAGTGTTTTTCAAAAAATGCAAGATTGTTGCAAATTAACATAATCTGAAGTTATGGCTCCTTGAGGCAAATTTGTTCAACCTGATGAGTCATATATGCCTCCAAAGCGTCATGACTCTAGCTCCAACGGGGCATGAGATATGACCTTTCAAAGTTAGCATTTTAGCCCCTTTTATGTATTTTGTCTTGTTATAGCGCCACCCTGTGGCCAATCAGGCTCTTCTTTCTCCAGTGACCATGAGACATACCCTGGTACCACTGTACCGTGGTTCGGAAAGCTCTGCATGGCGGTTAGGCCTAAACTAAAAATGAGCTCTCTAGCGCCCCCATTTGGTTTAATTGGGCCAATAATGCAGTGGCCGCCTCAGGTTATATCTGCACAGATGTCTACCAAGTGGCGTGGTGTTCTGCACAACCCTTAAGAAAGTATACCACTTTATGTGAAAAGCCACGCCCTATGCCATTTTCATTGGCTCATAGTTGCTGCTAAATGTAACTTTTTAAACTTTTGCCGAGATGGAATTTTAGATATCGTTCCCTAGATTGTGTGTAAAGGATTTCATGCAGATTGGTCAAAGTCTCTAGGAGGAGATAGATTTTAAGCGTTTTTCAAAAAATTCAAAATGGCGGAAAATCTATATAACCGGAAGTTATGGGTCCTTGAGGCAAATTTGTTCATCGTGAGGAGAGACATATGTGTGCAAAGTGTCATGTCTGTAGGTCAAACGGGGCCTGAGATATGCCTGTTCAAAGTTCGGAACTTCAGTCGGCTGCTATAGCGCCCCCTTTTGGCCAATCAATGTGAGACTTGCTCCATGGCTTCGGGCCATAAGCCTCTACCATCGTGCCAAGTTTTCGTAAAAAGTTACCAATCGGCTATAGGGCCTGGCATAGGCTCCCATGGCGGAAAAAGAATAATAATAACACTACCAATTACAATAGGGTCTTCGCCCCTACGGGGCTTGGCCCCTAATAATAATAATACCATCAATTACAATAGGGGCTTCGCCCCCTTCGGGGCTTGGCCCCTAATAATAATAATAACACTACCAATAACAATAGGGTCTTCGCCCCCTTCGGGGCTTGGCCCCTAATAATAATAACACTAACAATAACAATAGGGTCTTCGCCCCTTAGGGGCTTGGCCCCTAAATATAGCTGCAAGCAGCAATGAACGGGGCCAAGCGCAACAAACGCATCAAAGCCAACGAGGAAAACACGCCATAGCTACATTGGAGCTATGCATGTGAGCATCTATGTCACCTGACCAGGTGAATCAGGTCAAATTCATGCAAAAGTATCATCACCATGATCATCATCATCATTATATAACTTCATTCACATTCAATTAATCTGACAGCATCAAGTGAGAGTCAGGTCCTTTTTTGAATCTCATTACATTTATTGTATTTTGGTACATATGTTTTAGAACCTATTTCTCTGCATGTCTACATGCCACATGATCGTTCTCCAGGCCTTCCATCTGCCTGGAAGGCCCACCTCTACCATCAAGTCTCAGTGCGGGGATTTCTTGTTAATTCAGCTACCTATGAAGAACACTCACAACTTTTGTTTCTCTACACCTCACAGTTTCCAGAAGAATACACCTCACAGTTTCCAGAAGAATGCCCCCCCTACACTTGGTGTAAGTAGGCTATGTAGTCTGTGGGCTACAGTCCTCTCCCAGGATGAAGTGTTTAGATTAAAGGCTAAAACCCTCTCCCTGGTTGAAGTGTGAAGCTATATACTGCAAAAGGTACACTATCCAAACTTGATACTCTTTACCACTCTACCATCCAGTTTGTCACCCATGCCACATACAATACACACCACTGCACTCGTTACTCTTTGGACAACTAACCTTCCCATCAAACCTGTCATAACATTCCCTAGTTTAATCTCATTTGCACCCTTCTCCAACTATTACCTCTCTACCTATGTCACATTTTACACTAAATGCCTCTCACACACTGACTCCTACAAAAGCCAGTTCATTTACAATGGCTCTACACAATATCCAGTCTTAAAGCAGACTTTAAAGATGTACACACACATCAATTCTTTATGAACGCTGATTGCATTTGTGTAACAGAAACATGGCTTACATCTGCCATAGCCACATTTGAGCTATGCATGTGACTATTTCTCTGCATGTCAACATCCGACCTGGTCATTGTTCAGGCCTTACATCTGCCTGGGAGACCCACCTTTACCATCAAGTATCACTGCAAGGATAGCTTGACAATTCAGCAATCTGTGAACTACACTCACAATTCTTGTTTCTCTCTTAGCCTCACAGTTTTCAGAAGAATGCCCCTCTCCTACCCATACATTTGGTGTAAGTAGGCTATGTAATTTAAGGTCTACATTTCCATCCAATTGACCTGAATGACTACTGTCAAACTAACGTGGAGTCCATATGCATTCAATTGTAGTGATCTTGATTATTTCAGTTAAACAAGCACATTCTTCATATAAGAAGAGACGACACATTGGTTTAATTCTAGCAATGAAAATACAATGAAAGTGCAATGGTGGTCCCTTTGCACAACAATGCTTATATAAACATCAAAATGTAATCTGACAGTGTTGTGCCCAATTAGTAAATTGTAGAGCATGCCATCCGCGACCCATACAAGCATTATGAACCCCATTTAGCCACGGGGGGCGCTACAGCAATCAATTGCGTTTAAGCCACTTTTAAGAATTTGGGCTCGTTATAGCGCCACCCTTTGGCCTAACTGCTTTATATTTCTTCAGTTACCTCAAGATATGCTCTGGTACTACTATATCTGTTTTCGGAAATACCATCCAAGCGGTTAGGCCTCAACAGGAAATGAGCTCTCTAGCGCCCCCATTCAGTTTATTCTGGCCAGTAATGGAGGCTTTGCCTTGGGCTGACATTGTTGATATGAACACAAAGTTTTGTGGTGTTCCATCTATTCCATCAGAAGTGATATGCCTTTTTGTGAAAAGCCACACCCTCTGCAATATTCAATTGCTCATAGTGGCTCTTTTCATCACGTTTTCCAAATTATGCCGAGATGGAACTTTAGATATTCATTGCTAGATTCTACCTACTGTGCTTCATGTAGATTGACAAAACTTTCTAGGAGGAGATAGATTTTAAGTGTTTTTCTAAAATTGCAAAATTGTTGCAAATTAACATAATCTGAAGTTATGGCTCTTTGAGGCAAATTTGTTCAACCTGATGAGACATATATGCCTCCAAAGCATCATGACTCTAGCTCCAACGGGGCATGAGATATGACCTTTCAAAGTTAGCATTTTAGCCCCTTTTATGTATTTTGGCTTGTTATAGCGCCACCCTGTGGCCAATCAGGCTCTTCTTTCTCGAGTGACCATTAGACATACCCTGGTACCACTGTACCATGGTTCGGAAAGCTCTGCATGGCGGTTAGGCCTAAACTGAAAATGAGCTCTCTAGCGCCCCCATTTGGTTTGATTCGGCCAATAATGCAGTGGCCGCCTCAGGTTATATCTGCACAGATGTCTACCAAGTGGCGTGGTGTTCTGCACAACCCTTAAGAAAGTATACCCCTTTATGTGAAAAGCCACGCCCCATGCCATTTTCATTGGCTCATAGTTGCTGTTAAATGTAACTTTTTCTACTTTTGCCGAGATGGAATTATAGATATCGGTCCTTAGATTGTGTATACCCAGTATCATGCAGATTGGTCAAAGTCTCTAGGAGGAGATAGATTTTAAGCGTTTTTCAAAAAATTCAAAATGGCGGAAAATCTATATAACCGGAAGTTATGGGTCCTTGAGGCAAATTTGTTCGTCATGAGGATAGACATATGTGTGCAAATTGTCATGTCTGTAGGTCAAACGGGGCCTGAGATATGCCTGTTCAAATTTCGCAACTTCAGTCGGCTGCTATAGCGCCACCTTTTGGCCAATCCATGTGAGACTTGCTCCATGGCTTCAGGGCCTAAGCCTCTACGACTCTGCCGCTTTTTGTAAAAAGCGACCAGTCGGTTATAGGGCCTGCCATAGACTCCCATGGCAGATAAATAATAATAATAATACCATCAATTACAATAGGGTCTTCGCCCCTACGGGGCTTGGCCCCTAAATAGCTGCAAGCAGCAATAACGGGGCCAAGCACAACGAACGCATCAAAGCCAATGAGCAAAACACACCATAGCTACATTGGAGCTATGCATGTGAGCATCAATGTCGCCTGACCAGATGAATCAGGTCTAATTCATGCAACAGTATCATCATCACCATGATCATCATCACCATGATCATCATCATCATCATACAACTGCAATCACATTCAATTCATCTGAAGGCGTCAAACGAATGTCAGGTCCTTTTAAGCATCGCATTACATTAATTCTATTTTGGGACATATCTTTAAGGACCTATTTCTCTACATGTCTACAGGCCACATGGTCATTCTCCAGGCCTTCCATCTGCCTGAAAGACCCACCTTTTCCATCAAGTCTCAGTGTGTAGTTTGTTTGATAATTCAGCTATCTGTGAACAACACTCACAACTCTTGTTTCTCTCTAAACCTCACAGTTCTTAGAAGAATGCCCCCCCTACACTTGGTGTAAGAAGGCTATGTAGTCCGTGGGCTACTGTGCTCTCCCAGGATTAAGTGTTTAGATTAAAGGCTAAAACCCTCTCCCTGGTTTAAGTGGGTAAGCTATATACTGCAAAAGGTACACTTTCCAAACTTGACACTCTTTACCACTCTACCATCCAGTTTGTCACACATGACACATACAGTACACACCTCTGCACTCGTTACTCTTTGGACAACTAACCTTCATACCCGTCATAACATTCCCTAGTTTAATCTCATTTGCACCCTTCTCCAACTATCACTTCTCTACCTATGTCACATGTGACACTAAATGCCTCTCACACACTGACTCCAACAAAAGTCAGTTCATTTACAATGCCTCTACACAATATCCAGAGTCTTAAAGCACACTTTAAAGATGTACACACACATCAATTCTTTATGAACGCTGATTGCATTTGTGTAACAGAAACATGGCTTACATCTGCCATAGCCACATTTGAGCTATGCATGTGACTGTCTGTGTTGCCTGACTAGGTACATCAGGTTAAATTCATGCAACATCATCATCATACAACCACAATCATATTTCATTCATCTGATGATGTCAAGTGATTGTCAGGTCCTTTTAAGCATCTTAATACATTTCTTCTATTTTGGGACATATATCTACGACCTATTTCTCTGCATGTCTACATCCCACATGGTCATTCTCCCGGCCTTCCATCTGCCTGGGAGACCCACCTTAACAATCAAGTATTACTGCAGGGATAGCTTGACAATTCAATAATCTGTGAACAACACTCACAATTCTTGTTTCTCTCTTAACCTCACAGTTTTCATAAGAATGCCTCTCTCCCCCCCTTACATTTGGTGTAAGTAGGCTATGTAATCTAAGGTCTACTGCGATGTCCCTGGATGAAGCATGTATGCTATAGACCATTCCCTTTCCCTAGATGAAATGTGAATGGTATAGACTACTCCACTCTCCCTAGGCTAAAAGTTACTACCCTCTCCCTGGATGAAATGGGAAGAATGGAACTACCCTACAGCATCTAGAAGATTCAAAAACAATCAATAATCTACCCTCTCCCTGGGTATAATTCTGTAGTCTAATTGGCTACTCTCCCTTTTCCTGTGAAGTATGTTATATATAATATAGCTGATAATAGTGTTTCTGGGAGATTGGAATTGTGTCAATTACCTAAGATTTGCTCTTAACATGTTGCAGTAAACCTAGCCTACAAGGCTACTAATGACATGTCTGTAATGTTTAAGAAGTCTCACAGTTAAAGTAAGGTAATGTCCATCCAATTGACCTGAATGACTACTGTCAAACTAAAGTGGAGTCCATATGCATTCAATTGTAGTGATCTTGATTATATCAGTTAAACAAGCACATTCTTCATATAAGAAGAGACAACACATTGGTTTAATTCTAGCAATGACAATACAATGAAAGTGCAATGGGGGTCCCTTTGCACAACAATGCTTATATAAACATCAAAATGTAATCTGACAGTGTTGTGCCCAATAAGTAAATTGTAGAGCATGCCATCAGCTACCCATACAAGCATTATGAACCCCATTTAGCCACGGGGGGCGCTACAGCAATCAATTGCGTTTAAGCCATTTTAAATAATTTTGGCTTGTTATAGCGCCACCCTTTGGCCTAACTGCTTCATATTTCTTCAGTTACCTCAAGATATGCTCTGGTACTACTATATCTGTTTTCGGAAATACCATCCAAGCGGTTAGGCCTGAACAGGAAATGAGCTCTCTAGCGCCCCCATTCAGTTTATTCTGGCCAGTAATGGAGGCTTTGCCTCGGGCTGACATTGGTGATATGAACACAACGTTTTGTGTTGTTCCATGCATTCCTTCAGAAGTTGTATGCCTTTTTGTGAAAAGCCACACCCTCTGCAATATTCAATTGCTCATATTGGCTCTTTTCATCAAGTTTTCTAAATTATGCTGAGATGGAACTTTAGATATTCATTGCTAAATTATATATACTGTGCTTCATGTAGATTGACAAAACTTCCTAGGAGGAGATAGATTTTAAGTGTTTTTCAAAAAATGCACAATTGTTGCAAATTAACCTTATTTTGCAGTATTGGCTCCTTGAGGCAAATTTGTTACAGCTGATGAGACATATATGCCTCCAAAGCTTCATGACTCTAGCTCCAACGGGGCATGACATATGACCATTCAAAGTTTGCAATTTAGCCCCTTTTATGTATTTTGTCTTGTAGTAGCGCCACCCTGTGGCCAATCAGGCTCTTCTTTCTCCAGTGACCATTAGACATACCCTGGTAACACTATACCGTGGTTCGGAAAGCTCTGCATGGCGGTTAGGCCTAAACTGAAAATGAGCTCTCTAGCGCCCCCATTTGGTTTGATTGGGCCAATAATGCAGTGGCCGCCTCAGGTTATATCTGCACAGATGTCTACCAAGTGGCGTGGTGTTCTGCACAACCCTTAAGAAAGTATACCACTTTATGTGAAAAGCCACGCCCCATGCCATTTTCATTGGCTCATAGTTGCTGTTAGATTTAACTTTTTAAACTTTTGCCGAGATGGAATTATAGATATCGGTCCTTAGATTGTGTATACCCAGTATCATGCAGATTGGTCAAAGTCTCTAGGAGGAGATAGATTTTAAGCGTTTTTCAAAAAATTCAAAATGGCGGAAAATCTATATAACCGGAAGTTATGGGTCCTTGAGGCAAATTTGTTCGTCATGAGGATAGACATATGTGTGCAAATTGTCATGTCTGTAGGTCAAACGGGGCCTGAGATATGCCTGTTCAAAGTTCGCAACTTCAGTCGGCTGCTATAGCGCCACCTTTTGGCCAATCCATGTGAGACTTGCTCCATGGCTTCAGGGCCTAAGCCTCTACGACTCTGCCGCTTTTTGTAAAAAGCGACCAGTCGGTTATAGGGCCTGCCATAGACTCCCATGGCAGATAAATAATAATAATACCATCAATTACAATAGGGGCTTCGCCCCCTTCGGGGCTTGGCCCCTAAATATAGCTGCAAGCAGCAATAACGGGGCCAAGCGCAACTAACGCATCAAAGCCAACGAGGAAAACACGTCATAGCTACATTGGAGCTATGCATGTGAGCATCTATGTCGCCTGACCAGGTGAATCAGGTCAAATTCATGCAACAGTATCATCATCACCATGATCATCATTATCATCATCATTATACAACTGCATTCACATTCAATTCATCTGACAGCGTCAAGTGAGAGTCAGGTCCTTTTTAGAATCTCATTACATTTATTCTATTTTGGTACATATGTTTTAGGAACTATTTCTCTGCATGTCTACATGCCACATGATCATTCTCCAGGCCTTCCATCTGCCTGGAAGGCCCACCTTCACCATCAAGTCTCAGTGCGGGGATTTATTGATAATTCAGCTATTTATGAAGAACACTCACAACTTTTGTTTCTCTCTACACCTCACAGTTTCCAGAAGAATGCCCCCCCTACACTTGGTGTAAGTAGGCTATGTAGTCTGTGGGCTACTGCGCTCTCCCAGGATGAAGTGTTTAGACTAAAGGCTACAACCCTCTCCCTGGTTGAAGTGTGTAAGCTATATACTGCAAAAGGTACACTTTCCAAACGTGACACTCTTTACCACTCTACCATCCAGTTTGTCACACACGACACATACAATACACACCACTGCACTCGTTACTGTTTGGACAACTAACCTTCCCATCAAACCTGTCATAACATTCCCTAGTTTATTCTCATTTGCACCCTTCTCCAACTATCACCTCTCTACCTATGTCACATGTTACACTAAATGCCTCTCTCACACAGACTCCCACAAAAGCCAGTTCATTTATAATGGCTCTACCTGTGTCACCTGGCTAGGTACATCAGGTCAAATTCATGCAACAGTATCATCATCACCATGATCATCATCATCATCATCATCATCATTATACAACTGCATTCACATTCAATTCTTCTTACAGCGTGAAGTGAGATTCAGGTCCTTTTTAGAATCTCATTACATTCATTATATTTTGGTACATATGTTTTAGGACCTATTTCTCTGCATGTCTACATGCCACATGATCATTCTCCAGGCCATCTGCCTGGAAGGCCCACCTTTACCATCAAGTCTCAGTGCGGGGATTTCTTCATAATTCAGCTATCTATGAAGAACACTCACAACTTTTGTTTCTCTCTTCACCTCACAGTTTCCAAAAAAATGCCCCCCCTACACTTGGTGTAAGTAAGCTATATAGTCTGTGGGCTACTGCGCTCTCCAAGGATGAAGTGTTTAGGCTAAAGGCTACAACCCTCTCCCTGGTTGAAGTGTGTAAGCTATAGAATGCAAAAGGTACACTTTCCAAACGTGACACTCTTTACCACTCTACCATCCAGTTTGTCACACGACACATACAATACACACCACTGCACTCGTTACTCTTTAGACAACTAACCTTCCCATCAAACCTGTCATAACATTCCCTAGTTTGTTCTCATTTGAACCCTTCTCCAACTATCACCTCTCTACCTATGTCACATGTTACACTAAATGCCTCTCTCACACAGACTCCCACAAAAGCCAGTTCATTTATAATGGCTCTACACAATATCCATTGTCTTAAAGCACACTTTAAAGATGTACACACACATCAATTCTTTATGAACGCTGATTGCATTTGTGTAACAGAAACATGGCTAACATCTGCCATAGCCACATTTGAGCTAGGCTTGGAGCATCTATGTCGCCTGACCAGGTGAATCAGGTGAAATTCATGCAACAGTATCATCATCACCATGATCATCATCATCATTATACAACTATGTCACATGTTACACTAAATGCCTCTCTCACACAGACTCCCATAAAAGCCAGTTCATTTATAATGGCTCTACACAATATCCAGAGTCTTAAAGCACACTTTAAAGATGTAAACACACATCAATTCTTTATGAACGCTGATAGCATTTGTGTAACAGAAACATGGCTGGCATCTGCCATAGCCACATTTGAGCTATGCATGTGACTGTCGTTGTCACCTGACAAGGTGCATCAGGTTAAATTCATGCAACAGCATCATCATACAACCACAATCACAGTTAATTCATCTGATGATGTCAAGTGAGTGTCAGGTCCTTTTAAGCATCTCAACACATTTCTTCTATTTTGGGACATATTTTTAGGACCTATTTCTCTGCATGTCGACATCCCACCTGGTCATTGTCCAGGCCTTCCAGCTGCCTGGGAGACCCACCTTTAACATCAAGTATCACTGCAGGGATAGCTTGACAATTCAGCAATCTGTGAACAACACTCACAATTCTTGTTTCTCTCTTAACCTCACAGTTTTCAAAAGAATGCCCCTCTCCTACCCATACATTTGGTGTAAGTAGGCTATGTAATTTAAGGTCTACATTTCCATCCAATTGACCTGAATGACTACTGTCAAACTAAAGTGGAGTCCATATGCATTCAATTGTAGTGATCTTGATTATTTCAGTTAAACAAGCACATTCTTCATATAAGAAGAGATGACACATTGGTTTAATTCTAGCAATGAAAATACAATGAAAGTGCAATGGGGGTCCCTTTGCACAACAATGCTTATATAAACATCAAAATGTAATCTGACAGTGTTGCGCCCCATTAGTAAGTTGTAGAGCATGCCATCAGCTACGTATACAAGCATTATGAACCCCATTTAGCCACGGGGGGCGCTACAGCAATCAATTGCGTTTAAGCCACTTTTAAGAATTTTGACTCGTTATAGCGCCACCCTTTGGCCTAACTGCTTCATATTTCTTCAGTTACCTCAAGATATACTCTGGTACTACGATATCTGTTTTCAGAAATACCATCCAAGCGGTTCGGCCTGAACAGGAAATGAGCTCTCTAGCGCCCCCATACAGTTTATTCTGGCCAGTAACGGAGGCTTTGCCTCGGGCTGACATTGTTGATATGAACACAAGGTTTTGTGGTGTTCCATGCATTCCTTCAGAAGTTATATGCCTTTTTGTGAAAAGACACACCCTCTGCAATATTCAATTGCTCATAGTGGCTCTTTTCATCAAGTTTTCTAAATTATGTTGAGATGGAACTTTAGATATTCATTGCTAGATTCTATCTACTGTGCTTCATGTAGATTGACAAAACTTCCTTGGAGGAGATAGATTTGAAGTGTTTTTCAAAAAATGCAAAATTGTTGCAAATTAACATAATCCGAAGTTATGGCTCTTTGAGGCAAATTTGTTCACCCTGATGAGACATATATGCCTCCAAAGCTGCATGACTCTAGCTCCAACGGGGCATGACATATGACCATTCAAAGTTTGCATTTTAGCCCCTTTTATGTATTTTGTCTTGTTATAGCGCCACCCTGTGGCCAATCAGGCTCTTCTTTCTCCAGTGACCTTTAGACATACCCTGGTACCACTGTACCGTGGTTCGGAAAGCTCTGCATGGCGGTTAGGCCTAAACTGAAAATGAGCTCTCTAGCGCCCCCATTTGGTTTGATTTGGCCAATAATGCAGTGGCTGCCTCAGTCTATATCTGCACAGATGTCTACCAAGTGGCGTGGTGTTCTGCACAACCCTTAAGAAATTATAACACTTCATGTGAAAAGCCACACCCTCTGCAAATTTCATTGGCTCATAGTTGCTGTTATATTTAACTTTTTCAACTTTTGCCGAGATGGAATTTTAGATATCGGTCCCTAGATTGTGTGTACCGGACTTCATGCAGATTGGTCAAAGTCTCTAGGAGGAGATAGATTTTAAGCGTTTTTCACAAAATTCAAAATGGCGGAAAATCTATATAACCGGAAGTTATGGGTTCTTGAGGCAAAATTGTTCATCATAAGGAGAGACATATGTGTGCAAAGGGTCATGTCTGTAGGTCAAACGGGGCCTGAGATATGCCTGTTCAAAGTTCGCAACTTCTGTCGGCTGCTATAGCGCCCCCTTTTGGCCAATCGATGTGAGACTTGCTCCATGGCTTCAGGGCCTAAGCCTCTACGACTCTGCCGATTATTATAAAAAGCGACCAGTCGGTTATAGGGCCTGCCATAGACTTCCATGGCAGATCAATAATAATAATAATACCATCAATTACAATAGGGGCCAAGCCCCTGAAAATACAATGAAAGTGCAATGGGGGTCCCTTTGCACAACAATGCTTATATAAACATCAAAATGTAATCTGACAGTGTTGCGCCCCATTAGTAAGTTGTAGAGCATGCCATCAGCTACGTATACAAGCATTATGAACCCCATTTAGCCACGGGGGGCGCTACAGCAATCAATTGCGTTTAAGCCACTTTTAAGAATTTTGACTCGTTATAGCGCCACCCTTTGGCCTAACTGCTTCATATTTCTTCAGTTACCTCAAGATATACTCTGGTACTACGATATCTGTTTTCAGAAATACCATCCAAGCGGTTCGGCCTGAACAGGAAATGAGCTCTCTAGCGCCCCCATACAGTTTATTCTGGCCAGTAACGGAGGCTTTGCCTCGGGCTGACATTGTTGATATGAACACAAGGTTTTGTGGTGTTCCATGCATTCCTTCAGAAGTTATATGCCTTTTTGTGAAAAGACACACCCTCTGCAATATTCAATTGCTCATAGTGGCTCTTTTCATCAAGTTTTCTAAATTATGTTGAGATGGAACTTTAGATATTCATTGCTAGATTCTATCTACTGTGCTTCATGTAGATTGACAAAACTTCCTTGGAGGAGATAGATTTGAAGTGTTTTTCAAAAAATGCAAAATTGTTGCAAATTAACATAATCCGAAGTTATGGCTCTTTGAGGCAAATTTGTTCACCCTGATGAGACATATATGCCTCCAAAGCTGCATGACTCTAGCTCCAACGGGGCATGACATATGACCATTCAAAGTTTGCATTTTAGCCCCTTTTATGTATTTTGTCTTGTTATAGCGCCACCCTGTGGCCAATCAGGCTCTTCTTTCTCCAGTGACCTTTAGACATACCCTGGTACCACTGTACCGTGGTTCGGAAAGCTCTGCATGGCGGTTAGGCCTAAACTGAAAATGAGCTCTCTAGCGCCCCCATTTGGTTTGATTTGGCCAATAATGCAGTGGCTGCCTCAGTCTATATCTGCACAGATGTCTACCAAGTGGCGTGGTGTTCTGCACAACCCTTAAGAAATTATAACACTTCATGTGAAAAGCCACACCCTCTGCAAATTTCATTGGCTCATAGTTGCTGTTATATTTAACTTTTTCAACTTTTGCCGAGATGGAATTTTAGATATCGGTCCCTAGATTGTGTGTACCGGACTTCATGCAGATTGGTCAAAGTCTCTAGGAGGAGATAGATTTTAAGCGTTTTTCACAAAATTCAAAATGGCGGAAAATCTATATAACCGGAAGTTATGGGTTCTTGAGGCAAAATTGTTCATCATAAGGAGAGACATATGTGTGCAAAGGGTCATGTCTGTAGGTCAAACGGGGCCTGAGATATGCCTGTTCAAAGTTCGCAACTTCTGTCGGCTGCTATAGCGCCCCCTTTTGGCCAATCGATGTGAGACTTGCTCCATGGCTTCAGGGCCTAAGCCTCTACGACTCTGCCGATTATTATAAAAAGCGACCAGTCGGTTATAGGGCCTGCCATAGACTTCCATGGCAGATCAATAATAATAATAATACCATCAATTACAATAGGGGCTTCGCCCCCTTCGGGGATTGGCCCCTAAATATAGCTGCAAGCAGCAATAACGGGGCCAAGCGCAACTAACGGCAACTAACGCATCAAAGCCAACGAGGAAAATACGCCATAGCTACAGTGGAGCTATGCATGTGAGCATCTATGTCGCCTGACCAGGTGAATCAGGTCAAATTCATGCAACAGTATCATCATCACCATGATCATCATCATCATCATCATTATACAACTGCATTCACATTCAATTCATCTGACAGCGTCAAGTGAGTCAGGTCCTTTTTAGAATCTCATTACATTTATTCTATTTTGGTACATATGTTTTAGGACCTATTTCTCTGCATGTCTACATGCCACATGATCATTCTCCAGGCCTTCCATCTGCCTGGAAGGCCCACCTTTACCATCAAGTCTCAGTGCGGGGATTTCTTGATAATTCAGCTATCTATGAAGAACACACAACTTTTGTTTCTCTCTACACCTCACAGTTTCCAGAAGAATGCCCCCCCTACACTTGGTGTAAGTAGGCTATGTAGTCTGTTGGCTACTGCGCTCTCCAAGGATGAAGTGTTTAGGCTAAAGCCTACAACCCTCTCCCTGGTTGAAGTGTGTAAGCTATAGAGTGCAAAAGGTACACTTTCCAAACGTGACACTCTTTACCACTCTACCATCCAGTTTGTCACACATGACACATACAATACACATACTGCACTCCTTACTGTTTGGACAACTAATCTTCCCATCAAACCTGTCATAACATTCCCTAGTTTAATCTCATTTGCACCCTTCTCCAACTATCACCTCTCTACCTATGTCACATTTTACACTAAATGCCTCTCACACACTGACTCCTACAAAAGCCAGTTAATTTACAATGGCTCTATACAATATCCAGTCTTAAAGCAGACTTCAAAGATGTACACACACATCAATTCTTTATGAACGCTGATTGCATTTGTGTAACAGAAACATGGCTAACATCTGCCATAGCCACATTTGAGCTATGCATGTGACTATTTCTCTGCATGTCAACATCCCACCTGGTCATTGTCCAGGCCTTCCATCTGCCTGGGAGACCCACCTTTACCATCAAGTATCACTGCAAGGATAGCTTGACAATTCAGCAATCTGTGAACAACACTCACAATTCTTGTTTCTCTCTTAACCTCACAGTTTTCAGAAGAATGCCCCTCTCCTACCCATACATTTGGTGTAAGTAGGCTATGTAATTTAAGGTCTACATTTCCATCCAATTGACCTGAATGACAACTGTCAAACTAACGTGGAGTCCATATACATTCAATTGTAGTGATCTTGATTATTTCAGTTAAACAAGCACATTCTTCATAAGAAGAGACGGCACATTGGTTTAATTCTAGCAATGAAAATACAATGAAAGTGCAATGGGGGTCCCTTTGCACAACAATGCTTTTATAAACATCAAAATGTAATCTGACAGTGTTGTGCCCAATTAGTAAGTTGTAGAGCATGCCATCCGCTACCCATACAAGCATTAGGAACCCCATTTAGCCATGGGGGGCGCTACAGCAATCAATTGCGTTTAAGCCACTTTTAAGAATTTTGGCTTGTTATAGTGCCACCCTTTGGCCTAACTGCTTCATATTTCTTGAGTTACCTCAAGATATGCTCTGGTACTACTATATCTGTTTTAGGAAATACCATCCAAGCGGTTAGGCCTTAACAGGAAATGAGCTCTCTAGCGCCCCCATTCAGTTTGATCTGGCCAGTAATGGAGGCTTTGCCTCAGGCTGACATTGTTGATATGAACACAAAGTTTTGTGGTGTTCCATCTATTCCATCAGAAGTAATATGCCTTTTTGTGAAAAGCCACACCCTCTGCAATATTCAATTGCTCATAGTGGCTCTTTTCATCAAGTTTTCTAAATTATGCCGAGATGGAACTTTAGATATTCATTGCTAGATTCTACCTACTGTGCTTCATGTAGATTGACAAAACTTTCTAGGAGGAGATAGATTTTAAGTGTTTTTCTAAAATTGCAAAATTGTTGCAAATTAACATAATCTGAAGTTATGGCTCTTTGAGGCAAATTTGTTCAACCTGATGAGACATATATGCCTCCAAAGCGTCATGACTCTAGCTCCAACGGGGCATGAGATATGACCTTTCAAAGTTAGCATTTTAGCCCCTTTTATGTATTTTGGCTTGTTATAGCGCCACCCTGTGGCCAATCAGGCTCTTCTTTCTCGAGTGACCATTAGACATACCCTGGTACCACTGTACCGTGGTTCGGAAAGCTCTGCATGGCGGTTAGGCCTAAACTGAAAATGAGCTCTCTAGCGCCCCCATTTGGTTTGATTCGGCCAATAATGCAGTGGCCGCCTCAGGTTATATCTGCACAGATGTCTACCAAGTGGCGTGGTGTTCTGCACAACCCTTAAGAAAGTATACCCCTTTATGTGAAAAGCCACGCCCCATGCCATTTTCATTGGCTCATAGTTGCTGTTAAATGTAACTTTTTCTACTTTTGCCGAGATGGAATTATAGATATCGGTCCTTAGATTGTGTGTACCCAGTATCATGCAGATTGGTCAAAGTCTCTAGGAGGAGATAGATTTTAAGCGTTTTTCAAAAAATTCAAAATGGCGGAAAATCTATATAACCGGAAGTTATGGGTCCTTGAGGCAAATTTGTTCGTCATGAGGAGAGACATATGTGTGCAAATTGTCATGTCTGTAGGTCAAAAGGGGCCTGAGATATGCCTGTTCAAAGTTCGCAACTTCAGTCAGCTGCTATAGCGCCCCCTTTTGGCCAATCGATGTGAGACTTGCTCCACTGCTGCGGGGCCTAAGCCTCTATGACTCTGCCAAGTTTTCGTAAAAAGCGACCAGTCGGTTATAGGGCCTGCCATAGACTCCCATGGCGGAATAATAATACTTACAATAACAATAGGGTCTTCGCCCCTTTGGGGCTTGGCCCCTAAATATAGCTGCAAGCAGCAATGTGGGGGCCAAGCAGGACATGCGACCAGCGCATAAAAGACAACAAGCGAAACACGTCATAGGAGTCTATTCAAATCGCTACCGCAGTTTTGAAAATCGGGCGTACGGTTCAGAATATACGCACTTCCAACTTTGACAGGTTGGTGGCGCTAGAGACTTTGAGGTGTCGACATAGACTTGGTGACAGGGGTCTCGGGACCGTCCACGATGAGTGTGCCTAATGTGGTTATGATACATCAAAACCTTACTGAGATTTGACCACACTTCCTGTTTGGCGGCTTGGACGCCAAATTCGATTGGCTGTAGCGAGCGAACACCTTCGACAATCGAAAATCCCTCTAGGATTTTTGTGGACATTAGTCTAAAGAATGTGTACAGCCAGTTTCATGCAGATTGGTGAAAATCCTTAGGAGAAGATACATTTTAAGTGTTTTACACAAAATACAAAATGGCGGGAAATCCAATTGGTGGAAAATGACATCATAGGATGCGATGAACTCGGCATGAGCGAGGGATTCCAACGGTACCTCATTTTTCAAAATCGGTTACACAGGTCAAAGGTTGTGTGCATTAACGCACTTCCAACTTTGACATGGTGGTGGCGCTAGAGGGTTTGAGCTGTCAATATGCCACTTGCTGCCAGAGGTCATGGGACTGTCCCCGATGAGTGTGCCAAATGTGGCTTTAATACATTAACAATTTTCTGAGATATGACCACACTTCCTGTTTGGCGGCTTGGACACCAAATTTGATTGGCTGTAGCGGGCGAACCCTTTCGAAAATTGAAAATCCCTGAACATCCTATGTGGACATTGGTCTAGAGAATGTGCCTACCGAGTTTCGTGCAGATTGGTCAAAATTCCTAGGAGGAGATACATTTGAAGTGTTTTTCAAAAAATTCAAGATGGCGGAAAATCTATATAACCGGAAGTTATGGGTCCTTGAGGCAAATTTGTTCATCATGAGGAGAGACATATGTGTGCAAAGTGTCATGTCTGTAGGTCAAACGGGGCCTGAGATATGCCTGTTCAAAACTTTCAAATTCAATCGATTGCTATGGCGCCCCCCTTTGGCCGATCCATGTATTTTCCTGTCCAGGGCATCTTGGCATGACCCTCTACTACTATGCAATTTTTCGTAAAAAGCGACCAGTCGGTTTAGGTTTTAAAGTCATTTCAAATGATTAGCTTTTCAAATACAAGCTTTAATATAGCTGCAAGCAGCAATGTGGGGGCCAAGCAGGACATGCGACCAGCGCATAAAAGACAACAAGCGAAACACGTCATAGGAGTCTATTCAAATCGCTACCGCAGTTTTGAAAATCGGGCGTACGGTTCAGAATATACGCACTTCCAACTTTGACAGGTTGGTGGCGCTAGAGACTTTGAGGTGTCGACATAGACTTGGTGACAGGGGTCTCGGGACCGTCCACGATGAGTGTGCCTAATGTGGTTATGATACATCAAAACCTTACTGAGATTTGACCACACTTCCTGTTTGGCGGCTTGGACGCCAAATTCGATTGGCTGCTGTAGCGAGCGAACACCTTCGACAATCAAAAATCCCTCTAGGAGTTTTGTGGACATTAGTCTAAAGAATGTGTACAGCCAGTTTCATGTAGATTGGTGAAAATCCTTAGGAGAAGATACATTTTAAGTGTTTTACACAAAATACAAAATGGCGGGAAATCCAATTGGTGGAAAATGACATCATAGGATGTGATGAACTCGGCATGAGCGAGGGATTCCAACGGTACCTCATTTTTCAAAATCGGTTACACAGGTCAAAAGTTGTGTGCATTAACGCACTTCCAACTTTGACATGGTGGTGGCGCTAGAGGGTTTGAGCTGTCGCAATGCCACTTGCTGCCAGAGGTCATGGGACTGTCCCCGATGAGTGTGCCAAATGTGGCTTTAATACATTAACAATTTTCTGAGATATGACCACACTTCCTGTTTGGCGGCTTGGACACCAAATTTGATTGGCTGTAGCGGGCGAACCCTTTCGAAAATTGAAAATCCCTGAACATCCTATGTGGACATTGGTCTAGAGAATGTGCCTACCGAGTTTCGTGCAGATTGGTCAAAATTCCTAGGAGGAGATACATTTGAAGTGTTTTTCAAAAAATTAAAGATGGCGGAAAATATATATAACCGGAAGTTATGGGTCCTTGAGGCAAATTTGTTTATCATGAGGAGAGACATATGTGTGCAAAGTGTCATGTCTGTAGGTCAAACGGGGCCTGAGATATGCCTGTTCAAAGTTCGCAAATTCAGTCGGCTGCTATAGCGCCCCCTATTGGCTAATCGATCTGGGTCGTGCTCCATGGACTCAGCACATCATCCTCTACCATCATGCAAATTTTGGTAAAAAGTTACCACTCCGTTCTATAGGCTGCCATTGACTTCAATGGCAGAAGAAGAAGAATAATAATAATAAATATAGCTGCAAGCAGCGATGTGGGGGCCAAGCGGGACGCACGACCAGCGCATCAAAGACAACAAGCAAAACATGTCAAAAGCCAGACATGGTTGAACAGGATTCGATCTCTGTACCTGCGGCTTGCAAGGCCGACACGCTAACCACTGTGCTACGCAGGATGTTGCGAAAGTGAACCACCCTAGTCCACAAGGCATGTGAGCCTTCCCTAACCCCGTGAGTCTGAGTCCTGAGCACTTAATTAATATCACCTGGCAGGGTTGCTTCCTCTCGGTAGAGTGAGAGGGGGGGGTGTCGTTGTTTAAATTGGCACACAGCGAAAAGTATACATAGCATAGCTCAACTATTTACTTCTTCAGAATCCAGACAATCACGCGAACATTTCCATGTATAAAATGTCCTTCGGTCTTCAGAAGTGTAGGAGAGGTGAAGAGTTAGAAACAGTTAGAGATTCTAGAGCGAAGAGAGATTTTCTAGAGCGTGGCTCCATTGATTTCAATGGAGGGGGGGGAGTCATTATTCGAACTGTCCCAGAGTGAAAAATATACATCGAAGAGCTTAGCTTTTTTGATTTTATGAATCCCAAGAGTCGTGTGAACGTTTTGATATATAAAATGTGTATGAGCTGTGAGATTTAGAAGAGGGATGGCAGTTTAGAAAATGTGTGACTTTTTCCAAAAACCTCTGAAACTGGTGAAATTGTGCAGAGGACAAAAAGTGTTTCTTTCATTCTGCAATCAAACAAATGAAGTAATAATGAAACCATGGGGTGTTTTGAACTCGGCATGAGCCAGGGAATCCATTGCTACCATCATTTTGAAGATTGGACATACAGTTCAAAAGTTACTGGCATAAACGCAACTCCAACTTTGACACGCTGGTGGCGCTAGAGTGCACGAGATGTCAACGTAAGGCTTGGTGACAGATGTCATGGGTGTGTCCCGGATGAGTGTGCCAAATGTGGTTTTGATAGATTAAAACATTACTGAGATATGACCCCAGTTCCTGTTTTGCAGCTTTTCGGCCAAATTTGATTGGCTGTCACGAGGGAACGCAATGGACAATCAAAAATCCCTGTAAGACTTTTGTGGACATCGGTCTATAGATTGTGCATACTGCGTGTGGTGCAGATTGGTGAAAAAACCTAGGAGGAGATACATTTTGAGTGTTTTACACTAAATCCAATATGGCGGGAAATCCAATATGGTGGAAAATGATGTCATAGGGTGCGTTGAACTTGGCTTGAGCGAAGGAATCCAACGCTGCCTCGTTTTTGAAAATCAGGCTTACAGGTCAAAAGTTGCATGCACAAATGCACCTCCAACTTTGACACGTTGGTGGCGCTAGAGCGTTCAAGCTGTGGACATGGGTCTTGGTGAGAAGACTTTGGGGACTGTCATGAATGAGTGTGCCAATTTTCCCAACTTTTTACCATACGGTTCTATGGGCTGCCATAGACTCCAATGGCAGAAGAATAAATAATAATAATAAGAAAAGGTACAAGAACAATGGGTGCCAGCGCTTAGCGCTTCGCTGCTTGGCCCCCAAATATAGCTGCAAGCAGCAATGTGGGGGCCAAGCAGGACATGCGACCAGCGCATAAAAGACAACAAGCGAAACACGTCATAGGAGTCTATTCAAATCGCTACCGCAGTTTTGAAAATCGGGCGTACGGTTCAGAATATACGCACTTCCAACTTTGACAGGTTGGTGGCGCTAGAGACTTTGAGGTGTCGACATAGACTTGGTGACAGGGGTCTCGGGACCGTCCACGATGAGTGTGCCTAATGTGGTTATGATACATCAAAACCTTACTGAGATTTGACCACACTTCCTGTTTGGCGGCTTGGACGCCAAATTCGATTGGCTGTAGCGAGCGAACACCTTCGACAATCGAAAATCCCTCTAGGATTTTTGTGGACATTAGTCTAAAGAATGTGTACAGCCAGTTTCATGCAGATTGGTGAAAATCCTTAGGAGAAGATACATTTTAAGTGTTTTACACAAAATACAAAATGGCGGGAAATCCAATTGGTGGAAAATGACATCATAGGATGCGATGAACTCGGCATGAGCGAGGGATTCCAACGGTCCCTCATTTTTAAAAATCGGTTACACAGGTCAAAAGTTGTGTGCATTAACGCACTTCCAACTTTGACATGGTGGTGGCGCTAGAGGGTTTGAGCTGTCAATATGCCACTTGCTGCCAGAGGTCATGGGACTGTCCCCGATGAGTGTGCCAAATGTGGCTTTAATACATTAACAATTTTCTGAGATATGACCACACTTCCTGTTTGGCGGCTTGGACACCAAATTTGATTGGCTGTAGCGGGCGAACCCTTTCGAAAATTGAAAATCCCTGAACATCCTATGTGGACATTGGTCTCGAGAATGTGCCTACCGAGTTTCGTGCAAATTGGTCAAAATTCCTAGGAGGAGATACATTTGAAGTGTTTTTCAAAAAATTCAAGATGGCGGAAAATCTATATAACCGGAAGTTATGGGTCCTTGAGGCAAATTTGTTCATCATGAGGAGAGACATATGTGTGCAAAGTGTCATGTCTGTAGGTCAAACGGGGCCTGAGATATGCCTGTTCAAAGTTCGCAACTTCAGTCGGCTGCTATAGCGCCCCCTATTGGCTAATCGATCTGGGTCGTGCTCCATGGACTCAGCACATCATCCTCTACCATCATGCAAATTTTGGTAAAAAGTTACCACTCCGTTCTATAGGCTGCCATTGACTCCCATGGCGGAAAAAAGAATAATAATAATAAATATAGCTGCAAGCAGCAATAACGGGGCCAAGCAGGACATGCGACCAGCGCATCAAAGACAACAAGTGAAACACGTCATAGCCGCATTCGAAGCTCTACAGCAGTGTTGAAAATCGGGCGTATGGTTCAGAATATACGTACTTCCAACTTTGAGAGGTTGGTGGCGCTAGAGACTTTGAGGTGTTGACATAGACTTGGTGACGGGGGTCATGGGACCGTCCCCAATGAGTGTGCCTAATGTGGTAATGATACATCAAAATGTTACTGAGATATGACCACACTTCCTGTTTGGCGGCATGGACGGCAAATTCGATTGGCTGTAGCGAGCGAATGCCTTCGACAATCGAAAATCGATTGATTTATTTAATACTTTACAGCAGGTGTTTCTGGATGTCGCATCATTGAGTGATGCATTACTTGTGTCTCTGCCTGCTTGCCTGCCTGAGTGTCACACTCCTGACTCGGTTATTGTAGGCGAGCAGGCAGGGTATTCATGGGTGGTTATACAGGTGGTTATATAGGCCTACCATTGGAAGTTGTGTAGCCTAGTCCACTTGTCACATTCTCTAGCGGTTTCTTGTCACCACTAAAGCTTGTTATCTAGCGTGTCATCTTGTCCTCTATTCATGCAGTGGTGATTTTACATTAGGGGCAGGTGGGGCAGTGCCCCACCAGGTGGCGCTGTTGTGCAAGATGCATCTTAGCCTACAACTGTGTTTCGGAAAAATCTAATTTATAATTAATACAAAATAGTGATTCAGTGGTGAAAATAGCATGTATAAATATAATAAACCTGACTGACACTATGTAGAGTGCTGTTTTGCAGTAATTCCCTTTGTATGAGTGTGTCACAGACTGCTCTGACTCAGCAGAGGGGCACCGAAGCGTTCTCCCCTACTGTTGCTATAGCGACAATGTGAGCGTGGTCGGGAGTAATGTGAAAAAATATCACGCAGATTTTATTGGGTGGAGGGGCAGAAAAGTCTCTTCCCCTACGAAATCTACCTGGCAACAGGTTTAGCCAGGGAATAATAAAACAACGTTGATCAAAGTTGAACTACTGGGTCATTGTCGATGTCGATCTACGTTAGCCAATGCTGCTAGCTAAAGTTTTGTAGAAATTAAAAGTGTTTTCAGGTGCAACAATGAATAGTGTAGATTATTTGTTGAATGTGTGGTTTAGTACATTGAAACTTGAAGAGAAACTGGAAATAAAACGTTTAGGGCCACACGAACAGAAGAATTGGTGCTGCTTCAGGCTGGAGATAAGGTAACCCGTACCTTCAAACAGGAATGGTTTGAGAAAAAGAAGTGGCTAACTGCTAGCACCTCGAAAAGTGCGCTGTTCGGTTTCCCTTGTATTCTTTTTTGGTGGAGACTCTGTTTGGGCATCGTCTGGATTCAAAGACATTAAACATCTGTCAGAAAGAACAGCGAAGCATGAAAGCTCTGCGTCCCATCTGAACTGTGCCATGAAGCTGGGTTTACTGGGGCAGCTCAACACTTGTCACTTTCAGAACCCTGGACCGGGCATGCGCTCTCTTATGGGTCTAATTAGCCTACTCTGCGTGTGTTAATGTGTCGTTATCTTTGTGTGTTGTAGCCTCTGCTCTGATGTACCTACCGTAGACTAATTGGCTACCTTTAGTTCTTGTGATGGTGACATAATATAAAACTGCCCCTCCAGAAATGCCATGCTAAAATCGCCACTGTATTCATGATATAGCCATGCTTCTCATGTGTTATTATAATTTGTTGCCTGCATTATCATTTCTTTGACTATTTGATGGGATTACACATCTTTCTCTCTGTCGTAGGCTGTGTGTGACATGTGTAGGCGTGTGTTGCAGTTTACCACGAGTTATTATTATTTTCAGTATTTCAACTGAAAGGCATTTTTCTTAGCATGCACTGCTATATGTTATATACTATAATATTTGGGCGGTTTTTTATCACATTGGGCGGATTTTGAGCACTCATTGGGCTGGAAAACATCTCACCAATCTGGCAACCCTGTCCGCAATACATCGTGGGAAACCTCAAGACATTCACTTATCCAGCTGAGGTGAGTGTGTCCGGCTGCGGCAGCCGGATTTCTCTGCTATGGGCTATAAATGAGTCCTAGCTATATGTAGGCTATCATTGGTTAACTGTTTGGTTAAATGGTCTATAAACAAGTTAATTTGTGCATTAACAATGTATTTTACCAAACAGTATTTGCGTTAGCTAGCGAGCTAACGTTGGCTAGCGAGCTAAAGCCACGTGTCTGAAGCATGCGCTTAACTGAACTAATGCAACTTTACTAGGTCTAGCTAGCTCGCTAGCTAGCATTAGCTCGCGAGCTAACGTTAGCTCGCTAGCTAGCATTAGCTCGCGAGCTAACGTTAGCTCGCTAGCTAGCATTAGCTCGCGAGCTAACGTTAGCTCGCTAGCTAGCATTAGCTCGCGAGTTAACGTTAGCTCGCTAGCTAGCATTAGCTCGCGAGCTAACGTTAGGTCGCTAGCTAGCATTAGCTCGCGAGCTAACGTTAGCTCGCTAGCTAGCATTAGCTCGCGAGCTAACGTTAGCTCGCGAGCTAACGTTAGCTCGCTAGCTAGACCTAGTAAAGTTGCATTAGTAGTTCAGTTAAGCGCATGCTTCAGACACGTGGCCAGGTTTTGTCGTGTAGGCTGTGTGTGCATCAAAGATGCATCAAAGATGAGCTAGCTAGTTAATCTCAGCTATTCGGACGTTAGCTAATCCTCTTCAGAGCTAACGGACATTGTGGGATCTGGGATAGCTAGCTAGCTAGCTCATGGTTGTATTACACTAGAGCTCATTAACTGGAGTAGCCTATAGTTTACTGGGCCGTGTTGTACTTTTTTCTTGGTTATATGTTTCAACCCTGAAGTATTGGTGCGTTCGTTTATAACTGGGAGGTGGTGAAAAAATAAAACGGATTTCATAGGGCTCTAATATAGTCCAGGAGCAATGTTTTGTTCTAAAATTGGTACCATCCAAGGTGATCAAACAATTTTGTTATTTTTGTCTTCCTACATGTCTTAAGTTTATATTTAACCCTGTCTTAAGTTTATATCTAAGCCTGCCTACCTTGTTATTTAATGATGGTAATCACTCTATTTTTGTCTTCCATGTGTGTCTTCTGATCCGGTGATGGTTATCAATATCAGGTGAGAATATACAAATCCACTGTACTTTTTTTTAATTTTATTTTTTTAAACATTTAGAGAAATCCTAAAATCTTTGACAGTTTGGAAAATCAGTGATTGAGAAAATGCATCTTAGGCCATTTTCTGTGGACTGAAGAGCATCAAGTCCCTGCAGTGTCAAGCTAATAGTGTTTTCACAGCCTGTCATGAATCAGGATTTCAGCCATGTTAGAGTTCCTTAATGTAGATAGATCTATGTAGCTACCTATTGACATTTAAAACCTCTGTGTTCTACTTCCTGATTGAACAGAGTTGAATCTATTGGTACAATCTCTTCTTGGAAAGGCTGAGTTGGGCACTAATGGATAGTTTGACATTGTTGTGACATCAGCTAGGCTTTTTCATTATTTGTGAATACACTTTAGGGGGTAAACCCCAAAATGTTTGACAGTTTGTTAAAGCTGAGTTTGGGTAAGTGCATTAGATCAGGGGTGACCGACCAGTCAGAGACTAAGAGCCACAAAAATTACTGTGGTACCACCCAGAGCCACAGCATATATACCAGCGTTTCTCAACCTTTTTTTCAGTCACTGCACCCTTCATAAGTACTTAAAACCCCAGTCTAAAATAAGAAGAAAAACGTTATTGTCAATTTAAAGTTAAACATTTAAAGTTAATTTATTTAAAATTAATACATACAACAAGATATTTTTTGACATAATATATTTGGACTGGGTTGGGTTGTGCTGGGCTGGGTTAGGCTGGGCTGGACTGGACTAGGTTAGGCTGGGCTGGGCTGGGCTGGGTTAGGCTGGACTGGGCTGGGTTAGTCTGGACTGGGTTAGGCTGGACTGGGTTAGGCTGGGCTGGGTTAGGCTGGGCTGGGCTGGGTTGGGCTGGGTTAGGTTAGGCTAGGCTAGGCTGGGTTAGGTTGGACTGGGCTGGAGATTAGAGGCTTTGAAATGTCTCAATGATGTCTGGCATATCAGGCTGAATGCCTTACCATTATGTTCTATGAAGAAAAAATGACTCTCCCACTCGGGTAAAAAATGTCCTGTGTTCGTCTTCATATTTTGTTTCGCTGCGCATTTCTTTCCAGACATTCTTTGGTTGTGTACAGTAGCCTAGGCTACGTTAGCTTTTGTCGTAAAAGAGAATGACCCACGCAAAGCAAATTATTTTGTTTACAATTATTTTGTTACCAAGGTGATTTGCTACCTATATGATTGGTTTGAAGTGGTTGTCACGCGACTTCCTCGCGACCTAGCGAAACGAATCATATGATTTTATGACAAATCTGCAATAAACTAAAATGGGCGGGAAGAAATGCACAGCGAAACTAGAAAGAGGGAGAGAGAGAGAAACGTTCTTATGGAATTAATTATTTTTTTTTAATGAAAGGATGGAAGAGCTGCAAGTCAACTTTTTTTTTAATCAATGGATGGGGGAGCCGCACATTGACGGGCAAAGAGCCGCATGCGGCTCGCAAGCCGCGTGTTGGCCACCCCTGCACTAGATAGATAGATAGATAGATGATACTTTATTAATCCTGAAGGACATGTAGCACCCAGTAGCATATAAAACAAAGTACAGTCATATAACAAAGAAAATAAGAATAATTGACCTCTATACAATAGATGCACCCTATATATGCACCCTATATAAATATAATGTACTGTAGCGAAGACAATAGGTGAGCTGTGCAGACAGGTGAGTCATGCAAGTTTAACGGTTACGGTAATAAATGAAGGGAAGAGCAGGACACAGAACGAGGGAAAGAGAGAGGGGGAGCATAGAGAGCAGGAGGCGGGGCAGAGCATTAGTCCTTGTACTCCACTTCCGTCCGTCCCCCTTGTGAGGAGTTACAGAGCCTGATGGCTCTGGGGATGAAGGACCTCCTGAGTCTGTCCAACGGTACAGCAGCCTGCCACTGAACAGACTCCTCTGCTTCATTATGGTGGTGTGCAGTGGGTGGCTGTCATTGTGCACTGGGCTGATGCATGGAGGGACGGGGATGAGAGGCAGGAGGAGACACATGGGAGGGTCTACTAACACAAATGATGTAATTAGAAGCCACATGTACAGTTGGTTGTACCTGTAGTTGCTCGTAAGCTCATTCAATGAGGCCTTTAAATGTGCCACTCATTAGATACAAGCCCCCCATCTGAAACATATACAAATGATTGAAGTGATTAACTTCAGGTACTTCAGATGTTCATGGCTAGCTGTGTGAATCATCAGTATAGAGTGCTGAGGTGATGTCAGTATACAGGCTTTAATGTAACATGTAAAGTGCATTCATTAGAATGACCTATCTTGTGATTGTTTCTGTTTTTTTCCTGTCTTCCATGTGTCTGTTCTGATCCGGTGATGGGTATCTATATCAGGTGAGAATAGACCATTCCTATGTACACTTTGTGTTCTAGTTAACTAATTTGTGTCCCCAGGATGGTGGGGTTGGGGGGGGGACCACAACATATTTGACAGTTTGTTAAAGCAGAGGTTGGGTAAATGCATTGGAGAGAGAGATGGATAGAGGTCAGTGACAGAATCCTAGCACTGTGATGGTTATCAATATCAGGTTAGAATATACAAATCCACTGTACATGTTTGACTAATTAATGGTGTCCACAGGATTCTATGGGGAAAAATCCTAAAATCTTTGACAGTTTGTAAAATCAGTGATTGAGAAAATGCATCTTAGGCCATTTTCTGTGGACTGAAGAGCATTGAGTCCCTGCAATGTGAAGCTAATAATGTTTTCACAGCCTGTCATGAATCAGGATTTCTGCCATGTTAGAGTTCCTTAATGTAATGTAGGCTTTTTCATTATTTGTGAATACACTTTGGAAATTCATGTGTTCACCAATAATGATAGTTTTGTAAAAATCAAATGTACCGCTGGTTTTGTATAGGGCTTTATAGAAGAGAGAAAAATAATCTTCTTAGCCACATTGTGAAGGTGGCTGGAAAGGTGATGGGCGTACCACAGACCCCTTTGAAGGACATTTACGACCGACAGGTCCTTCGTTAAGCCAGGTCTATATAAGCCTGTACTGGTTATCTCCTTCACTGTGAGTTTGAGACTCTCCCCTCCGGCCAGAGACAGAGAGTACCGGGACCTAAGTGCAATAAACCTTATCCCCCATGCAATAAACCTGCTAAACAAACACATGGAACTGTGACACACTGTACAGTGATCCGCTTGTGTCCATTGTTTTTTTATTCACATTTTTGTATTGTACTGTCTTAAGTGTTGATGTTTATCCTGTCTGCAAATCAAGTTTCCCAATTGGGACAATAAATCTACCTGAACCCTGAACCTGAACCTGATAGAGTGCCAGTTTCATCATCCTCTTTTCGTCAATGTTTAATGTAATTCCCCAAATGTTCCTCTCTGAATTGTCTAGGTAAAAGGTTGATCAAAGGGTTCACATAATTGACAATCATGGTTGTGTGACCATACCAGGGAAAGGGAGCATTGTTGTAGTATTATTTTCAATAAGTATGTTTTGTTATTTAGCACTTATCCGAACAGTTGCACAGTAGCTTGTTGTAGATAGAACAAAAGCAAACAGAATATACAACAAGATGAATACATAATACATTGAAGAAATAAAACAATTAGGGTATATTGAAATCCAGTTTGAGGACAAAGTAAAGTGTTTTGGTTGCTGTTTTAGTAAGAAAAATGTTTTGAGTTTCATGTTAATAGGCAGGGCATTTTAGTGTAGAGGGGTCATGACGGCAAACTAATACTGTTGATACTGAGGGGATGAACTTGATGGAGATAACTAATGCACATTGCTCTTTCTTTCCAGATGCCGAAACGAAGTAAGAAGTCCCAGGTTGCCACTAAGAGGCGCGTAGAGATACGTGACTCGGCTGAGGGTTTTCCGAGTCCTCATAAAAAAAACTCAGAAACATCACACTGTGGACCCAATGTCCGCAGTGTTCCTGGGTCTTCCGAGTATCCGAGTCTTTCCGAGTATCCGAGTCTTTCTGAGCATCCGAGTCTTTCTGAGAGTGGCCCCAAGCCTTTGAACCAAAGTGGCTCCCTGCCTTTGAACATGTCTGTTCCATGTCTGTCTGTGCCTGTGATCATGTCTGACAGCAGTGATACAAATAATCGTGATTGTCAGTTGAACCAGCAGGTATGTGCCTCTGAAATGGAAAACAAGTTGTCCATCGCTGTTCCAGTCCCTGAGAGAGACCTCCAGGACATACGTCATCCGGCCATTCCAACTGCAACAGATCATAGTGATTGTACGCCAACTGTACCTCGCACATCTTGTGTATTTGGTTCATTTTCTCAAGGGCATAAGAAATTTGGAATCAATTCAGACCAGCAATGTGTTGCAAACAGTTTAGTGGCAGTTATGATGAATGTAAATAAAAGTATCCTAACGTGGTCTAGTGAAAATATCAATGATGTATTGAATGAAGGCAATACGCTCTACAGCACGGTGAGGAGTGCCGGTAATGTCCGTGGTTCTAATGTGTACCTGTTAGTTCATGATCTCCCACAGTCCTACACAATGAAAGGGACCATTTTTGCAGTCGATTATGGTCAAAGTTATGTTGGTAACACCGACATGAATGAAGAAGCTCCTCTTGAAATGCAGGACATACAAATGCCTTTAGACCTAGCCCTTCAGAGAGCCTTGACTGACTACGATGCTTGTTTTGTAACTATGAGGACATCCACATGTGTCGTTATTAAACAAGGTAACTATTTCAGTGTATTTGATCCTCATTCACGCAATAGCAAAGGGCTGTTTGATTCACACAGTAATAGAGCTGTAGTCATTCATCACTCCAATTGGTACAGTGTTTATAAACATATTAGAGAACTCCTGTACCAACTGACTGCTAGTGCTAAGACCGAATGGGAGAAGTGTTTTGAGATTACTGGAGTCAAAGTATTGAACATGGGCCGAGAACAAGAGAATCTTGTAAGTGGTGAGCAACACAGTCAAACTGATAAGTCCAGTACATCCAACAGTCAGTCACATAGTTACGATGCATGTAATGATTTGTATACGGAAAATGAGTACCCTCTGTACAGTGAAGTGCTACGAGGCAGACGACATGCAACACCTGTTAAAACTATCTACAGACGGTGGTAGAAAACGGCAAATGCATGAGAAACATTTCCATTCAAGTGGCGGCGCAATGTTGACTTGTCATGATCAAGATAATCAAGTTGCAGTGATTGATGGTACAGCGCAACGTGAACGATCTGCCGGCACAATTCAACCATCCTGCAGTAGCATGTTGAAAGGTAAATGTTTGCCATGTAATGCTTCTAACAGTGTCATGCCAATTGAACCATCTACCAGTACAGGTGCCCGTAACGATAAACGGCCACTTTATAGTGCAGTGCTAAGAGGTGACCGTATGACGGGTAATGACATGAAAACGTCCTTCAGCAATGATGCTTGTGTTGCCGATGTTAATGTTCCGCGATCAAACCGTACAGGGACACTTTATCCATGTCGGAACAGAGCAGAATTACCAGGAAAGACAGCTTTGCATGGTAAAAATAACAAAGGAGTGCACACCAGAAATACCAGAGTTAAGAGAAAGAGAGATGACGTGACCAGTTGCACACAGGCTGAGGAGTGTACAGAAACTTCACATACGAATACGTGGTCAACAACTCATCAATGCAACACATTTGAAAAGCATTCTGATATGGTTATAGAAATGAACACAGGACATGGCAGTGACATTTGTGAAATAACAGATGATGTCATACTTACTGATATTGTAAGATCAGAACTGACTTTTGCACCCCTCACATCAGTGGATCAGGATCTATTGTGCTCTCAATTAAACATCACAAATGAATGTGTCAATGTTACTGAACCAAGTAAAGAGTTTGCACCAATGGGCCATCCTTGTGAGACAAAGCAAATCAAAGGTGATGGGAACTGCTTCTTCAGAGCATTGTCTTTTGCAATCTGTGGTAATGAAAACAAACATGTGAAAATTCGCCGTGCTATATTTCACCATGTCAGTCAGAACCCGTCAGTATTTCAGCAGTATTTGAGAGAAGGTTATGCATCAATGGAGCAATACTTGACCACATCAAGAATGCAGTATTCAGGAAACTGGGCTACAGAACTTGAAATATTTGCCGCCGCCAACTTGTTCCAAACAGGCATTATGACATTTAATGGTGACCGATGGAATGGCTTCCCTAGTTATCATATACCTACTGATGTTCAGACATTCACTCTGACAAGTAATGCAATCTATCTGAATAATACAAATGGAAACCATTATGAGGTTGTAACATGTGTCAAGGGAAGAGATCATGAAATTTGTTGTGCAGGAATGTGTAAAGTTACAGCAAAACAGATAGGCCTAAGCACAATGACATTGAGAAAAAGGTCACACAGTGTAACTAAAGACATTTCTAAAAGGTTTAAAGCTGAGAAGGAGAGGGATAAATATCACAATAACAAAGTCTATAGTGGAAACAAAGTTGCATCCATGAAGATGAAATACACTACCAATGAAAATCTACGAGCAGACAAATGTGAGTCCAGCAAGGTGAAATACGCTACCAATGAAAATCTACGAGCAGACAAATGTGAGTCCAGCAAGGTGAAATACGCTACCAATGAAAATCTACGAGCAGACAAATGTGAATCCAGCAAGGTGAAGTATGCTACAAAACCAGAGTTCCAAGCAGACGTCCGTCAGTACAGTAAGGAGAAATACTCGACCAATCCAGAGTTCCAAGCAGACGTCCGTCAGTACAGTAAGGAGAAATACTCGACCGATCCAGAGTTCCAAGCAGACGTCCGTCAGTACAGTAAGGAGAAATACTCGACCAATCCAGAGTTCCAAGCAGACGTCCGTCAGTACAGTAAGGAGAAATACTTGACCGATCCAGAGTTCCAAGCAGACGTCCGTCAGTACAGTAAGGAGAAATACTTGACCGATCCAGAGTTCCAAGCAGACGTCCGTCAGTACAGTAAGGAGAAATACTTGACCGATCCAGAGTTCCAAGCAGACGTCCGTCAGTACAGTAAGGAGAAATACTTGACCGATCCAGAGTTCCAAGCAGACGTCCATCAGTACAGCAAGGAGAAATACTCGACCAATCCAGAGTTCCAAGCAGACGTTCGTCAGTACAGCAAGGAGAAATACTTGACCGATCCAGAGTTCCAAGCAGACGTTCGTCAGTACAGCAAGGAGAAATACTTGACCGATCCTGAGTTCCAAGCAGACGTTCGTCAGTACAGCCAGGACAGATATGCAGAAAAGAAACTAAAACAAAATGACATTGATTTTGCAATTGAATATTTCAAAAAACAAGTCTGTGTAGGCCCTGGATTTGCTTGCTGTGTTTGTCATCGTCAACTTTTCAGAAAGCAGGTTATTGAATGTAAGAAATATTTTTATGAGAACAAGGGTAAAGATATTGCTTCATTAGCAGAAAAGTGCATTACATTGAAATATTTGCATGACTGTGATAGGAAGTGCTTACGTGATTGTGAAATGTCAAAGGGATCATTTTCTAAACTGTGGATTTGTCACACATGCCATCGAAAAGTGCTATCAGGCAAAATGCCTCAAGAGAGTGTTGCAAACAATCTACATCTGGAAGAAGTACCACCAGAACTGAAATCTCTTAATGTTTTGGAACAACACCTGATAGCTCAACATATTCCATTTATGAAAGTGGTTGCATTGCCTAAAGGAGCGCAAAACGGTGTACATGGACCTGTTGTGTGTGTACCTGCCAACTTAGCTGATGTCAGCAATGTTCTCCCAAGAAATGAGTGTGATGACATGATGATACGAATTAAACTAAAAAGGAAGCTGACATATAAAGGTCATTATGATTATCAATATGTTCATACAGATCACGTAAGAAATGCTTTGGAATACTTGATTAGTCATAATCCGTACTATGCTGACATACAGATCAATACAGAGTGGACAAACCCTTTAATTCAAACCAATGAGATTGATGAGGTTGTTACTGAACAGAATGATCAATCAGTCAGAAATGACGATGACAATGATGATGAAGCACATGAGGATAATACAAACAATGATGATGAAATGGAAGACAATGATGAAGATCTTACATACACTGAGCAACAGCCTGGACTCTACCTTGATTCATGCCTTCAACCGGTTGATTTAGCACAAGACATAGCAGACCAGCATTTTGACAGTATAATGTGTGTGGCCCCTGCAGAAGGAAACAGCCCTGTTAGACTATTAATGGATAAAACAAATGAGGCTAAATGTTTTCCAGTTCTGTATCCAAAAGGAAGTCCTACTTTTCATGATGAAAGAGAGGAGAAAATTACACTTGCAAGATACCTCAATAACAGACTATTAAATGCGGATGGCAGGTTTGCAAAGAATACAGATTTCATATTTTATGCTCAATATATATCCGAAGTTCAACAGGTTGTTTCTAGTGTTTCTATAGCTATGAGAAAAGGAGTAGAGAGAAAAAATACCAGGCCCATCACAGCTGACATGTTAACAGATCCAGAGTCATTAAGGAAAATATTACACTTCGATGAAGGGTACAAGTATCTAAGACAGATTCGTGGCAGTCCAGCATTCTGGCAATGTGCACAAAAAGACCTGTTTGCTATGATAAGACAGCTGGGTATCCCTACATGGTTTTGCTCATTTTCAGCAGCAGATATGAGATGGCCTGAAATGCTTAGCACCCTACTACACCAAGAAGGAAAACAGGTTGATGTTGAAGAACTTGATTGGGCAGGAAAAAGTAGAATACTTAAACAGAACCCAGTGACAGCTGCAAGGATGTTTGATCACCGATGGCATTGCTTTCTAAAAGAAGTAATATTATCTGCAGCAGCACCTATTGGACAGGTAATTGATTATTTCTACCGTGTGGAGTTTCAACAGAGGGGAAGTCCTCATTGCCATTGTCTATTCTGGGTCAAAGATGCACCACAAATCGATAAAAATACAGATGCAGATGTTGTTGAATTTGTGGACCAGTATGTAACATGTGAGATGCCATCAACAGATGATGAAGAGCTGCACGAGATCGTGAATAGTGTTCAAAAGCACAGCAGCAGACACTCAAAGACATGCAGAAAAAATAAAACAGTTTGTCGATTCAATTTTCCTAGGCCAGTTTCTTGTCAAACATTCATTAGCCGAGCAAAATC
The DNA here is from genome assembly GCF_949987555.1 of Borostomias antarcticus. Taxonomy (NCBI): domain Eukaryota; kingdom Metazoa; phylum Chordata; class Actinopteri; order Stomiiformes; family Stomiidae; genus Borostomias; species Borostomias antarcticus. The sequence goes on from NW_028176481.1 coordinate 36,897, forward strand.
TCTAGAACAGAAAAGTCATTCAATGGAGGACCTAAAGATGAAGCTGTATGGCGTAGACGACTGTCATAATACACACAATGATAAAGAGGAATTTATTTTGACCATAGAGGACGCACATAACATTCTTGAAATGGTACGCCAAGCAGAATCAAGTTTACCGGTAGATGCTAAGTTTGATTCAATAGATGACAGACTTCAAGCAGCTGGCATTAATCCAGAAATGTATCATTTAGCATGGAAGACAGTTCAAGAGGACTTGAAAAGAGATACTGCAATAAAAATTCTCGAGATGGTGAAAAAAACAGTATCGAATCCTGAGGCTACATTTGATTCAACAGATGATTTATTTCAATCGATAGGTATTAATCAAGAAATCTTTGAATTAGCATACAACAGAGTTGCTAAGAAAACAGGTGTTGTTTTGAAACGATCGCCAAATAGTACCTGGGTAAATCAATACAACAAAGATTTGTTACGAGGCTGGAATGCTAATATGGATATTCAATTTGTTGTAGATGCATATTCATGCGTTGTGTACATAATCTCTTACATCTCAAAAGCTGAGCGCCAAATGGGATTGCTACTTGATCGCACACAGAAGGAAAGCCTCAATGGAAACCTTGATGCTAAACAAGCATTCCAAAGAATTGGTGCTGCTTATCTTCACAATAGAGAAGTTAGTGCACAAGAGGCTGTATATAGAGTAACAAACATGCACTTGAAGGAATGCTCTCGCAAAGTTCAGTTTATTCCTGTTGTGGATACTGTTAGAATGTCAAAACCTTTGAATGTACTCAAGAACATGTCCTTGCAGGACACAGATGATGACTCGGGTTTATGGATGATTAGTCTAACAGACAGATATAAAAACCGACCCCAAACAGAAGAATTTGAACATGTATGCCTAGCTACATTTGTTTCAGAATATAGGGTGCTGTCAAAATCAGAGGTTTCCACATCACAATCTGAAACATTTCAACTGAAACAAAATATGGGATATGTGAAAAGACGTACACGAACACAAGGTGCAGTTGTGAGGTATCCAAGATTTTCACCCACTAAAGATTCTGAAAAATACCATCATTCACTGTTACAACTGTTCTTGCCATATTATCAAGACCATCAATTAAAACCTTCAGGTTTTGAGTCATTTGAAGACTTTTACAAACTTGGTGCTGTGACAAATGCTGATAATGTTTTACAAACAGTGAAATCCATCGTTGACACAAACAGGTCCCTTTATGAAAAAGAAAGTTCCAAAATTGATGAAGCTCAAGAGCTCTTGGAGCAGAATGGTGATTTGGAAGATGCTTGGGCCCAACTCTGTCCTGAATCTGAAAATGAACGGTTAGAATGTGTTGACCTAAGGAAAAAACAAGTTCATGATGACAATGACAATGATGATGATAGAAACATCCCTGACCTGACCTCAAATGCACAAAAGCTTTGCACCACTGAAGCTCAAAATGCCCTACTGTGTAGAGAAGATGCATTACAGCTAATGAGATCTTTAAATAAGGAGCAATCAAGTATCTTTTATGAAATACGCAACTGGTGTTTACAGAAAATACGTGGGGAAAGTCCTGAGCCATTCAATTGTTTCATCACTGGAGGTGCAGGAACAGGGAAGACACACTTGCTGAAAGCGATACATTATGAATCAAGCAGATTGTTGTCGCAAACTTCTGGAAATCCTGACAACATCACAGTTCTTTTAACAGCTCCAACTGGTGTCGCTGCATATAATATTGGTGCGTCAACAATACACAACACTTTTTCCATTGGTGCTAATGTAACATTACCTTATGTACCTCTTGGAGAAGAGAAAATAAATGCTCTACGTGCAAAACTGGGTGATCTACAAATATTAATTATTGATGAAATATCCATGGTTGACCATCGGCTTCTGTCTTACATACATGGCAGATTGAGACAAATCAAACAGACTGGTGACTATTCACTCTTTGGAAAAGTAAGCATACTTGCAGTCGGTGATTTTTATCAGCTACCACCTGTGAAAGGTACAGCTTTATATGCAGATGCAAAAGGAGTGAATTTGTGGAACGATAACTTCAAGGTTGCAAAATTAACACAGATTGTCAGACAAAAAAATGAAAGATTTGCTGAATTGCTGAATCAATTAAGAATACGTAAAAAGAATGAACCCCTAAATGAAATAGATGTCAATTTGATAAAACAACGTGAAACTGGAGAGCAGTCCAACGCAATTCACATATTTGCTACCAATAATGAGGTTGACAGGTACAATATAAAAATGCTGCATGAAAAATGCCCAGATGCCATTACTATAGAGGCAGAGGATTATGAAAGAAACCCAAAGACTGGAAGGATGGAGAAAAAAACAGGTCATCATAAGAAAGTCTTTAACTCTTGTTTATCACAATCTGTGAGCATTGGAAAAGGTGCAAGGGTTATGTTAAAGAAGAATATAGATGTTTCAGATGGTCTTGTGAATGGTGCATTTGGAACTGTTGTCCATATAATGTCTTCATCTGAAAGTTCATTTCCCTCTGAGGTTCATGTTTTGTTTGATGATCCAAAAGTTGGCAAAAATCAGAGGTCAAAGACACCAAAAAATATATCTGAAAATAAAACAATTATTGAACCACAAGAAGATAACGTGACAAATAGTGGTGGAGTAAGACGGCAATTTCCTTTGAAATTAGCATGGGCATGCACAGTTCACAAAGTACAAGGTTTGACCGTTGACAATGCTGTTGTTTCATTAAAAAGAATATTTGCAGCAGGGCAAGCATATGTGGCACTAAGTCGTGTGAGAACACTCAGTGGTCTTATTATTGAAGATTTTAAGGATTCAGTCATATATTGCAATGAGAAAATTGATGAGGCAATTAAAAGCATGCCAGAGTTTATTGTGCACTATCAGAACCCCAACAAAACCACTTCATTTACAATGGTTTTACACAATGTCCAGAGTCTAAAAGCACATTTTAAAGATGTACAAGCACATACATTCTTTATGAATGCTGATTGCATTTGTTTAACAGAAACATGGCTAACATCTGAAGATTCATACAATGAGCCACATTTGTCAGGTTTCAAATTTCAACACAATCCAAGATCAAATTGTTATGATAATAGCCATCCAGTGCTAGCAAAATTAAAACAACAAGCAAGAGGTGGAGTTGGAATGTATTGTAGCCTTGATCACACAATCAATGCCTGGATTCCAGAAATCTGTAATTTAGAGTGTTTGATGTTTGAGGTTCCACAGGTTAATCTGACAGTTGCTGTTTTATACAGACCAAATTCATATTCAATAGATCTCTTCCGTCAAAACTTGGTGAAACTAATTCATGCTTTCGATAAATATGCTGGAGGTAAAGTTATTATGGGAGATTTCAATGAAGATATATTGACATCATCTACCATTGCAAATCTGATGCAACAACATAACTACCTACAATGTGTACAAAATGCAACAACAGAGAAAGGTACCTTGATTGATCATGTATATATTAAAGATGTTGATAATGTGACTGTCCATGTGTTACCAACCTACTACAGTTTCCATGACGCTATTAGTATTTCAATAGTTTGAGTTGAGTTGCTATAAAGATATTCAGATAATTGTTGTATAATAGACACATTTTATAGAATTATTGCTTAATATTTTTCATTGCAATATTGCTTAACACTTGTTTCATTGAAATATTATTCTATCACTGTCAATAACGTTCGTCCACTATTTAGGGGGGAGGGGGAAGCAGGGGGGGGGTATTTTGGACGGCCCCCTGCGGGAAACTAACAAAAGGTGCTTTCTCACTGGTAATGGGCTGAGTCAACCCAGGGCAAACTTCAAGTTCACACTCCCACCCCAGCAGTGCAGTAGGGCCCTCTCCCACCCCAGCAGTGCAGTAGGGCCCTCTCCCACCCCAGCAGTGCTGTAGGGCCCTCTCCCACCCCAGCAGTGCTGTAGGGCCCTCTCTCACCCCAGCAGTGCTGTAGGGCCCTCTCCCACCCCAGCAGTGCAGTAGGGCCCTCTCCCACCCCAGCAGTGCTGTAGGGCCCTCTCCCACCCCAGCAGTGCTGTAGGGCCCTCTCCCACCCCAGCAGTGCAGTAGGGCCCTCTCCCACCCCAGCAATGCAGTAGGGCCCTCTCCCACCCCAGAACTGCAGTAGGTCCCTCTCCCACCCCGGCAGTGCTGTAGGGCCCTCTCCCACCCCAGGACTGCAGTAGGGCCCTCTCCAACCCCAGGACTGCAGTAGGGCCCTCTCCCACCCCGGTACTTTTGTCCCCTCTCCCACCGATGTTTTAGAAATGTGTTTGCCCATTATACAATATTTTACTCATTTTGTATGTTTTGCAGTCATACATTTTTGCCCTGGGTTTTGAGTAAGAAATGAAAGTCTGTTCAACCTGGAGTTACCCCAGGTTGAAATTCCCAGTGAGAAAGCACCTAATCCCATCCTGCACTCCAGTTGTATCAGAAATGTAACTGGGATATGACGTCATCCCAGGTGCCAATTCTGGAGCTCTGATACAACTGGAATGCAGCATCAGCACTGCTGGTGTGGGAGAGGAACACTGCTGAGGTGTGAGAGACTGCTGGGGTGGGAGAGGAACACTGCTGGGGTGGGAGAGACTGCTGGTGTGGGAGAGGAACACTGCTGGGGTGTGAGAGTAACACTGCTGGGGTGGGAGAGGAACACTACTGCGGTGAGGACTGAGAGGGTACGGCAGTGTTGGGGTGGGAGAGGGCTGAGAGGGTATGGCAGTGTTGGGGTGGGAGAGGGCTGAGAGGGTACGGCAGTGTTGGGGTGGGAGAGGGCTGTGAGGGTACGTCAGTGTTGGGGTGGGAGAGGGCTGAGAGGGTACGTCAGTGTTGGGGTGGGAGAGGGCTGTGAGGGTACGTCAGTGTTGGGGTGGGAGAGGTCTGAGAGGGTACGGCAGTGTTGGGGTGGGAGAGGGCTGAGAGGGTACGGCAGTGTTGGGGTGGGGGGTGTCAGGCTTTGGTAGCACTTCTGGGATGGAAGAATAGTGAGAAATGTATTGCACTGCTACCCAAACAGAAATAGTTTACAGAGCTCAGCCACTGGGAGTCATGCCTACATTGGGCCATACATGATCTGGTGGCTTCACCACTCTCCACAGACAGATGGATACTAATGCTGGGTACTAAATCCCAGAAATAACTGCCCAGTATACCGATCAACCAGAGGACAGAGCAAGAACCATCTGCAACATCTACGTGTCTAGCAGGCTGAACTCCCCAACCCATAGCAGCAATAGATGAGAGGACTGCAAAAGACAGCCTGCTGCCGCATCTGAGGGTTTAACAGGGGGAACACCTGGCCCTGATGCTGCAAAAGACCAGTGGACAATGTCCACCACTACACCTGCTAGGGGTTTAACAGGGGGAACACCTGGCCCTGAGGCAACAAAGTAATCTGAGAGCAGCCCCCCCCTATCCCAACAACCAAGAAGAACTGTGACACCTCCTGTGGACTCTGCACCTTTTGACAGCAGTACTAGGATGGCAGAGAGGACTGTACTGCTGGGGTGGGAGAAAGCAAGCCTTGCCATGCCTGTCCTGAAAAAGAAACAGTTCTGGGTAATTCACTTAAAAACATTCATGCAATGTTTGTAATGTTCCTATTTTTTTATCATATTTTATAGAATTATTTTAATTATCCACCACAATACTTCCATATTATTACTACTATGATGTACTGGAGTCATCGAAATCAATCAAAAGTTTCTTTGCAATGTTTTTGTTTGTTTTCTTAAAGGGCTTCCAGAACATATCCTGATCTTAGATGTATGATTTGCAGTCATACATTTTTGCCCTGGGTTTTGAGTAAGAAATGAAAGTCTGTTCAACCTGGAGTTACCCCAGGTTGAAATTCCCAGTGAGAAAGCACCTAATCCCATCCTGCACTCCAGTTGTATCAGAAATGTAACTGGGATATGACGTCATCCCAGGTGCCAATTCTGGAGCTCTGATACAACTGGAATGCAACATCAGCACTGCTGGTGTGGGAGAGGAACACTGCTGGGGTGTGAGAGACTGCTGGGGTGGGAGAGGAACACTGCTGGGGTGGGAGAGGAACACTGCTGGGGTGGGAGAGGAACACTGCCGGGGTGGGAGAGGAACACTGCCAGGGTGGGAGAGGAACACTGCCGGGGTGGGAGAGGAACACTGCTGGGGTGGGAGAGGAACACTACTGCGGTGGGAGAGGAACACTACTGCGGTGAGGCCTGAGAGGGTACGGTAGTGTTGGGGTGGGAGAGGGCTGAGAGGGTACGGCAGTGTTGGTGTCGGAGAGGGCTGAAAGGGTACGGCAGTGTTGGGGTGGGAGAGGGCTGAGAGGGTACGGCAGTGTTGGGGTGGGAGAGGGCTGAGAGGGTACGGCAGTGTTGGGGTGGGAGAGGGCTGAGAGGGTACGGCAGTGTTGGGGTGGGAGAGGGCTGAGAGGGTACGGCAGTGTTGGGGTGGGAGAGGGCTGTGAGGGTACGTCAGTGTTGGGGTGGGAGAGGGCTGAGAGGGTACGGCTGTGTTGGGGTGGGAGAGGGCTGAGAGGGTACGGCAGTGTTGGGGTGGGAGAGGGCTGAGAGGGTACGGCACTGTTGGGGTGGGAGAGGGCTAAGAGCGGAAAGCAGTGTTGGAGTGGGAGAGGGCTAAGAGCAGAAAGCTGTGTTGGGGTGGGAGAGGGCTGAGAGGGTACGGTAGTGTTGGGGTGGGGGGTGTCAGGCTTTGGTAGCACTTCTGGGATGGAAGAATAGTGAGAAATGTATTGCACTGCTACCCAAACAGAAATAGTTTACAGAGCTCAGCCACTGGGAGTCATGCCTACATTGGGCCATACATGATCTGGTGGCTTCACCACTCTCCACAGACAGATGGATACTAATGCTGGGTACTAAATCCCAGAAATAACTGCCCAGTATACCGATCAACCAGAGGACAGAGCAAGAACCATCTGCAACATCTACGTGTCTAGCAGGCTGAACTCCCCAACCCATAGCAGCAATAGATGAGAGGACTGCAAAAGACAGCCTGCTGCCGCATCTGAGGGTTTAACAGGGGGAACACCTGGCCCTGATGCTGCAAAAGACCAGTGGACAATGTCCACCACTACACCTGCTAGGGGTTTAACAGGGGGAACACCTGGCCCTGAGGCAACAAAGTAATCTGAGAGCAGCCCCCCCCTATCCCAACAACCAAGAAGAACTGTGACACCTCCTGTGGACTCTGCACCTTTTGACAGCAGTACTAGGATGGCAGAGAGGACTGTACTGCTGGGGTGGGAGAAAGCAAGCCTTGCCATGCCTGTCCTGAAAAAGAAACAGTTCTGGGTAATTCACTTAAAAACATTCATGCAATGTTTGTAATGTTCCTATTTTTATTATCATATTTTATATTATTATTATAATTATCCACCACAATACTTCCATATTATTACTACTATGATGTACTGGAGTCATCGAAATCAATCAAAAGTTTCTTTGCAATGTTTTTTGTTTGTTTTCTTAAAGGGCTTCCAGAACATAGCCTGATCTTGGATGTATGAAGAAGATGAAGCATTTCCTCAAACAATACCCTGCAATCCAGGCAGCTTCAATGGACGACTGAAGACTTCAATGGACAGAGAAAGGTATACATTTATGTAAAATAAGTCATAATGAAATTTTAATTAGCCTGATTCTGAGTCAAAGCATGCATGCATGTTGTACTTCTGATTCTCTTCTCAGACTGGAGTGTCACATGATGACGTTAGGCTCTTAGCTGTCTGAAGAAGATTGAACAGCCTCTTCCTAATGGTCGAACATTTCATCAAACAATACCCTGCAATCCATGCAGGTTTCATAGACCAATGACTGAAGACTTCAATGGACAGAGGTATAAATTGATGTAAAATAAGTCATAATTTCATGAAAATTGAATTTGCCTGATTCTGAAACAAAGCATGTGTGCATGTTGTACTTCTGATTCTCTTCTCAGACTGGAGTGTCACATGATGACATTAAGATGTGTCAGGACTCTATGGACACAATGATTGTAGTGTGGTATGTGTGTTTTCCGACAAGAGTTTCATTGAAACGCAAATCCTCCCCATTCTTGACAAACTGAAGGACATTTTCAGACAAGTAAGACAATTCTGCCTTCAAGACTGCCATGATTGAGAAGGTCTTGGCAGACCTCTCCCCATGCTATTTAGGAAAGGATATCACACATATGCACTCTCTGAGACAAACAGACAACAGCATTCTCACACAATGCCTGGGTGGTGACAGACACATATACACAGTACATGTTGTAAATTGTAGAACGTGGAGTGGAAGAGATTATGCCTTGGGTGAGATTACAGTGTAAAACACTAAGAACAGCAGTAAAGGTCAGATTGTTTATTTAAACCAGTTCATGACTAAGATTCATGCTGGTAAAGAAACAAATGTCAATAGGTGAATAAACATATCAAACGAGCAGTGTCTTTTAAATTGAATGTGTTTGCTTTTCCAAACCGCATTTTCTTTTGGCCCTCATAACGGTTATGATTATTGTGTTTATTTAAATTGTACATTAATTTATTTATTTTTAAATCACACACAACTGTTGGATGTCTATATTACTATGCAAATTACCATAATAAAATGTGTATCTTTGAAGATGAAACAAATGATTTGCATGACTTATTTAACTCTTCACCACCAGAACCATAAAGAGAGATGCCCAACATCAGCTAGATGCACACAGGTACTGTAAGTCTGCAGAATACAGGACAACACCATAGATGGGTCTGAACAATGTTTCATGAGAAGATTATGCCAAGTACAGTTTATAAACAACCACAAATTCAATCATTTTGATTTACTATTACAGTGACACGAAAGGCAGGTCTGCATGCAAAAGTACACTTTCCAATCTTGATACTTTATCACTCTCCCATCCAGTTTGCCACAAATGCATCATTTAAAACATCACTGCACTCTTTACTCTTTGGTCAACTGGCCCTCCCTCCTCAACCATCCTAACATTCACTAGCCGTCTCAGCCAGCCCTCTCCATCTCCTCCATGCAATGAATAACCACAAACTGTGGTCTTTAAAAAATTGCTCAATCAATCAATCAAAGCTTTATTTGTATAGCGCATTTCATACCCAGAGGCAACACAAAAGGGTTGCTGACAGCAACTTACCCATGGTTTGGATGATAAGCATATTAACATCCTGTGGCAACACCTAATAGGCAACACCAAAACACACCATAGCCACATTTGAAATGTGGTTATTGAAAATGTCCATGAAAATTGAAAATACAATGGGAGTGTTGGCACAAAAATGCTTATATCAACAGAAAAACTGAATTTGGTGATTTCCTGTCCAATGGGTAGGGTGTAGAGCATCGCATGATCTATTCATACAAGAAAGATGAACCCCATTTTGCCTTGGGTGGTGCCACAGCAATTGGTTGTGTTTTAGCCACTTTTAAGCATTTAGGCTTGTTATAGCACTACCCTGTGGCCAATTTGCTTCATCCTTCTACAGTGGACATTAGGCGTGCTCTGGTACCACTGTACCAAGTTTCTGAAAAATCGTCTTGGCGGGTAAGCCTTAACAGGAAATTAGCTCCCTAGCGCCCCCATTTGGGTTGATCAGGCCAATAAACAGGGTTCACCTCTGGTTCTATGTGTGGAGATGCCTTTTAAATTTCCTGGTGTTCTGTACAACTCTTCCGAAGTGATACGCATTTATGTGAAAAGTCACGCACTTGGCAATCTTCATTAGCTCATAGTTGCTGTTAAATTCAACTTTTCCAACTTTTGCTGAGATGGAAATTTAGATATTAGTCCCTAGATTCTGTCTACCCAGCATGATGTGAATTTGTGAAAGTTTCTAGGAGGAGATAGATTTTAAGCGTTTTTTCAAAAATGCAAAATAGCGGATAATTTCCATAACTGCGTGTTATAGGTTCTTGAGGGACATCTGTTCATTCAGAGGAGTGACATATGTGGCCAAAGTTTCATGGCTCTAGGTCAAACGAGGCATGAGATACAGTATACCTGTCATCTGCCTTTGAAAGCGTGATGACTGGCTTTTCACAAAAGTGCTTATATCGACATCAAAACTTAATCTGATGATTTTGTGTCAAATTACTAAATTGTAGAGCATACCATCACCTACCCATACAAGCAATATGAACCCCATCCGGCCATGGGGGGTGCTACAGCAATCGATTGCGTAGCCACTTTTAAGCATTTTGGCTTTTTATAGAGCCACCCTGTGGCCAATTTCCTTCATATTTCTTAAATTACCTAAGGATGTACTCTGACACCACTCGACCAATTTTCAGAAAAATCGGCGAAGCAGTTAGGCCTTAACAAGAAATTAGCTCTCTAGCGCCCCCATTTGAGTTGATCGGGCAAATAATGCATGGATAGCCCCAGGGTATATGTGAGGACATGCTTGCAATAATTTGTGGTGTTCTGTACAACCCTTCAGAAATTATACCACTTTATGTAAAAAGCCACATCCTCTGCAAACTTCATTGGCTCATAATTTCTTTTTTTTTCAACTTTTCCAAAATGTCTCGAGATGGAACTTTAGATATTGCTCCCGACATTCTGTGTACCGAGCGTCATGTGAATCAGTCAAACTTTCTAGGAGGAGATAGATCTTAAGCATTTTTCAAAATTTGCAAAATAGCGGATAATTTCCATAACCGGATGTTATAGGTTCTTGAGGCAAATTTGTTCATCGTGAGGACCCACATATGTCGGCAAAGTCGCATGACTATGTCAAACGGGGCATGAGATATGCCTGTCATATGTCTTTGAGAGAGTGATGGCTGGCTTTTCACTAAAATGCTTATATCGACATCAAATTTAAATCTGGTAATTAAGAGTCCAATGAGTAAGTTGTAGAACATGAGATGACCTACCCATACAACCATTACAAAACCCATTTGGCCACAGGGGGCGCCACAGCAATCGATTCCGTTTTAGCCACTTTTAAGCATTTTGGCTTGTTATAGCGCCACCCTGTTGCCAATCTGCTTCCTATTTCACATGATACCTCAACATATGCTCTGGTACGAGTGTACAAAGTTTCAGAAAAATCGACCTGGCGGTTAGGCCTAAATGGGAAATGAGCTCTCTAGCGCCCCCATTGGGTTTGATCGAGCCCATAATGCAGGGCTAGCCTCGGTTTATATGTGCGGACATCCTTGAAAATATGTGTGGTGTTCTGTACAACCCTTTAGAAAATATACCCCTTTACGTGAAAAGCCATGCAAAGACACGCCCTCTGCAATCTTCATTGGCTCATAGTTTCTGTTTCATTCAACTTTTCCAAAATGTGCCAAGATGGAACTTTAGATATTGCTCCCTAGATTCTGTTTACCGAGCGTGATGTGAATCGGTGAAACTTTCTAGGAGGAGATAGATTTTAAGCGTTTTCCAAAAAATGCAAAATAGCAGATAATTTACATAACCGGAAATTATAGGTTCTTGAGGCAAATTTGTTCATCGTGAGAAGAGACATATGTGTGCAAAGTGTCATGACTCTACGTTGAACGGGGCATGAGCTATGCCTGTTCAAAGTTTGCAATTTCAGTCAACTGGGAAAGGAAAGGAAAGGAGGGAGGAAAGAAAGGAGGAAGGAAGGAAAGAAAGGAGGGAGGAAGGATGGAAGGAAGGAAGGAAAGAAAGAAGGATGGAAGGAAGGGAAGGATGGATGGAAGGAAGGATGGAAGGAAGGAAAGAAAGAAGCAAGGAAGGATGGAAGGAAGGATGGAAGGAAAGAAGGATGGAAGGAAGGGATGGAAGGAAGGAACGATGGAAGGAAGGAAGGAAGGAAGGGAAGGAAGGAAGGAAAGAAAGAAAGAAGGAAGGGAAGGATGGAAGGAAGGAAAGCAAGTAAAGAAAGAAAGAAAGCAAGAAGAAAGGAAGGAATGGAAGGAAGGATGGAAGGAAGGAAGGATGGAAGGATGGAAAGAAGGAAGGAAGGAAGGAAGGAAGGAAAGGAAGGATGGAAGGAAGGAAAGATGGAAGGAAGGAAGGAAAGGAAGGAAGGAAGGATGGAAGGATGGAAGGAAGGAAAGAAAGGAAAGAAAGAAAGAAGGAAGGGAAGGATGGAAGGAAGGAAAGCAAGTAAAGAAAGAAAGAAAGCAAGAAGAAAGGAAGGAATGGAAGGAAGGATGGAAGGAAGGAAGGATGGAAGGATGGAAAGAAGGAAGGAAGGAAGGAAGGAAGGAAAGGAAGGATGGAAGGAAGGAGAGATGGAAGGAAGGAAGGAAAGGAAGGAAGGAAGGATGGAAGGATGGAAGGAAGGAAAGAAAGAAAGAAAGAAAGAAGGAAGGAAGGAAGGAAGGGAAGGAAGTAAGGATGGAAGGAAGGAAGGAAGGAAGGAAGGAAGGAAGGAAGGAAAGGAAGGAAGGAAGGAAGGATGGAAGGAAGGAAGGAAGGAAGGAAGGAAGGAAGGAAGGAAGGAAAGAAAGAAAGAAGGAAGGATGGAAGTAAGGGAAGGAAGGATGGAAGGAAGGAAAGGAAAGGAATGAAGGATCGAAGGAAAGGAAGAAAGAAAGAAGGAAGGGAAGGAAGGAAGGAAGGAAGGAAGGATGGATGGATGGAAGGATGGATGGAAGGAAGGAAAGAAAGGAGGAAGGAAAGAAAGGAGGAAGGAAGGATAGAAGGAAGGAAAGAAAGAAGGATGGAAGGAAGGGAAGGATGGATGGAAGGAAGGATGGAAGGATGGAAGGATGGAAGGAAGGAAGGAAGGATGGAAGGGAAGGATGGAAGGAAGGATGGAAGAAAGGATGGAAGGAAGGAAGGAAAGAAGGAAGGGAAGGATGGAAGGAAGGATGGAAGGAAGGAAGGAAGGAAGGAAAGAAGGAAGGGAAGGAAGGATGGAAGGAAGGAAGGAAGGAAAGAAAGAAGGAAGGAAGGGAAGGAAGGAAGGAAGGATGGAAGGAAGGATGGAAGGAAGGAAAGAAAGGAAGGAAGGAAGGAAGGAAGGAAGGAAGGAAGGAAGGAAGGAAAGAAAGAAAGAAGGAAAGATGGAAGTAAGGGAAGGAAGGAAGGATGGATGGAAGGATGGATGGAAGGAAGGAAAGAAAGGAGGAAGGAAGGAAAGAAAGGAGGAAGGAAGGATGGAAGGAAGGAAAGAAAGAAGGATGGAAGGAAGGGAAGGAAGGAAGGATGGATGGATGGATGGATGGATGGATGGATGGAAGGAAGGAAGGAAGGATGGAAGGAAGGAAGGAAAGAAAGAAGGAAGGAATGATGGAAGGAAGGGAAGGATGGAAGGAAGGAAGGATGGAAGGAAGGATGGAAGGAAGGAAAGAAGGAAGGATGGAAGGAAGGGAAGGATGGAAGGAAGGAAGGAAGGAAGGAAGGATGGAAGGATGGAAGGAAGGAAAGAAAGAAGGAAGGGAAGGAAGGAAGGAAGGAAGGAAGGAAAGAAAGAAAGAAGGAAGGGAAGGAAGGATGGAAGGAAGGAAGGAAGGAAGGAAAGAAAGCAAGAAGGAATGGATGGAAGGATGGAAGGATGGAAGGAAGGAAAGAAGGAAGGAAGGAAGGAAGGAATGAATATGAATGCTACCACAGTAGTCAATAAAGGGTGCCTGTACAGAGAGCATGCACGTGTCCCCAAATTCAAATCCCAACTGACACTGAGCATCCTCTCATTCACTTCAATGGAAAGGCATGTTGGCTTCAGACAGCTCTCTCTCAAAAAGTATAAAGGTCACAGCCTAGATTTTGACACCGTATGAATCCTGAGAAAATGCTGAACATTTTAGGCTATTATATGTCCGTGTAGCTTAAAAACTGTAGGCATTGCGACAAGTTAGAAAAAGAGTAAAAATGCAAAATTAGCAGCTCAAAAGCTAGAGTGTGTTGCCATACGTTTCAATGAGGAGCGCAGTTGCCGAACAAATCGTCATACAGCGAAAACTATAAGTCATACGGCTTAGATACTTACATTGTACGAATCAGCACAGTTGTGTGAACATTTTGATGTATAATATGTGTGTGAGCTTTCAAAACTGTAGGAGTGCCAGCAGTTTACAAAATGTGTGAATATTTTCAAAGCAACTGCTGCCACCACTCTAAAAACATAAAATTTCTGAACATTCCAAAAGCATTTCAAGCAGTTTCAATAGGACAAAAAAATGTTTTAAAAGTTAAATTTCTTAAAAACTATAAAAAATATCAAAAATCTGAATGGATCCGTTTAAGAGCTGAACGTCATGAACATTTTAAAGTTTGAATGAAGTTTCTAGGACAAAGTATGAAGAACTAGTTAAGGTTCAAAAAAGCGGGGAGAATAATAATAATAATAAAGAAAGAAAGAAAGAAATAGTGGGAATATCACAAGTTGGGCTAGCTTCTGCAAGCTAGCCCACCTAATAATAATACCATCAATTACAATAGGGTCTTCGCCCCTTCGGGGCTTGGCCCCTAATAATACCATCAATTACAATAGGGTCTTCGCCCCTTCGGGGCTTGGCCCCTAATAATACATAACAAGCAGCAATGTGGGGGCCAAGCAGGACATGCGACCAGCGCATCAAAGACAACAAGCGAAACACGTCATAGGAGTCTATTCAAATCGCTACCGCAGTTTTGAAAATCGGGCGTACGGTTCAGAATATACGCACTTCCAACTTTGACAGGTTGGTGGCGCTAGAGACTTTGAGGTGTCGACATAGACTTGGTGACAGGGGTCTCGGGACCGTCCACGATGAGTGTGCCTAATGTGGTTATGATACATCAAAACCTTACTGAGATTTGACCACACTTCCTGTTTGGCGGCTTGGACGCCAAATTCGATTGGCTGTAGCGAGCGAACACCTTCGACAATCGAAAATCCCTCTAGGAGTTTTGTGGACATTGGTTTAAAGAATGTGTACAGCCAGTTTCATGTAGATTGGTGAAAATCCTTAGGAGAAGATACATTTTAAGTGTTTTACACAAAATACAAAATGGCGGGAAATCCAATTGGTGGAAAATGACATCATAGGATGCGATGAACTCGGCATGAGCGAGGGATTCCAACGGTACCTCATTTTTTAAAATCAGTTACACAGGTCAAAAGTTGTGTGCATTAACGCACTTCCAGCTTTGACATGGTGGTGGCGCTAGAGGGTTTGAGCTGTCGCAATGCCACTTGCTGCCAGAGGTCATGGGACTGTCCCCGATGAGTGTGCCAAATGTGGCTTTAATACATTAACAATTTGCTGAGATATAACCACACTTCCTGTTTGGCGGCTTGGACGCCAAATTCGATTGGCTGTAGCGGGCGAACGCTTTCGAGAATCTAAAATCCCTGAACATCCTATGTGGACATTGGTCTAGAGAATGTGCCTACCGAGTTTCGTGCAGATTGGTCGAAATTCCTAGGAGGAGATACATTTTAAGTGTTTTTCACTAAATCCAAAATGGCGGGAAATCCAATATGGCGGAAAATGATGTCATAGGGTGCGTTGAACTCAGCTTGAGCCAAGGAATCCAACGGTACCTCGTTTTTGAAAATCGGGCTTACAGGTCAAAAGTTGTGTGCACAAATGCACCTCCAACTTTGACATGTTGGTGGCGCTAGAGAGTTCGAGCTGTGTACATGGGTCTTGGTGAAAAGACTCAGGGGACTGTCATGAATAAGTGTACCAATTTTCACAACTTTTTACCATACGGTTCTATGGGCTGCCATAGACTCCCATGGCAGAAGAAGAATAATAATAATAATAATAATAATAATAATAATAATAATACCATCAATTACAATAGGGGCTTCGCACTTTGTGCTTGGCCCCTAATAATTAAAGCTGCAAGCAGCGTTGTGGGGGCCAAGCTGACCACGCAAAAGATGAAGCAAATACGACTGATGTTTTGAAGGCTTTAGAGATATGTTTGTCAGACTGCAACTACACTGCAGACTTGGTAAACACAGCAAACGTTATAACCACTGTAAACTTCAACCACTGCAAACTATGAAAATCATTCAGCTCAATAAAACAAGAAAAGTAGGCTGGTCTAATACTCAACACTCGTGGGCAGCGGATGAGAGCTAAAGTCTTTCCCACACCCGTGTGGCCAGCCCGTTCGTGGAAATTCTGCCACACCTTCTCTTTCAAGGCTGTAGGGAGGACCAGCTGAAAGATGGAGTTTGCGGTGTTGGGCAAGCAGGATGCCTGACCGGCGCATCAAAGACAAGTGAAACGCACCATTAAGTTATTAATGTTTTGGAAAAGTGTGACCCATGACACTCAAGATGCAACGCCTACCCAACATGGCAAACATTTGTAATACACACATATTACTTATCTAAACAAGAGCAATCTATGGACAATGCTTCTTAATGGCACAAACACATGTAGAAATTTGAATTATTTATTGGCAAGACTTGGCACCAAGTAGTGTTCACTACAAGCCATGGTAGGCAGGTAACAATAAACCAAAAACATACATGTTAAGTACAGTGTGTGTCAGTAAATCCAGTTGTAAACCAAAAGTGACAAGTCAGACAAGTAATGCTCTTGAATGCCACCCCAAAAAATGGCCAGTGATCTACTTTTTAGAATGCCTCTTTGTCAACTTCTGCTTACCAAGATGCTTTTCTGAACTGGCAGAGTCATCATCGGCAGCATCAAACAGACGAGTACAAAGTACAGGGGCATCTGGCAAAGCCATGTTGTCCTGTATGTAAGGGTTTTGTGTTAGATTGGCAGCCTGAGCAAAATCCATAGCCAACGCACGCTCACCCCTAACTTTGAGATGAACTTTTTCGTGGCTACATATCTCCGCTTCTACACTGAGGATATTGTTAGAAATGCCGCTTAGTGGAACCGCTTCCCTAAGCAATGTGTTGTCAACAGATATAGTGTAAATATTCTCATCTACACCTTTCACAGAGAGTTGAGCGGAAACTTCCACTGTCAATACTTTGTTGCGGTAGGACATATTACATACAGTACACCTGGAACAGACTGTATTGTCATTAACTGTCAACAATATGACGCTTAGGACAGTAATATGCCCTATTTACTGAAGCTCCTATGAGGTCACCTGTTATGTCTGTAACATCACTAGGAGCCTCAGCTGCATGCCCCTGATCATGTGTGATGGTCATGGCGGTCTTGTAACTGCAATTTAATGTGTACTGCCCCTTGAACTCCTTGACAAACACACGTGTGCAATTGTACCACTCACTGATGACCACCTCCTTTTCACCCCACACAGTAAGGTCCATGGTGCCTGTACTGTCAGCAACAGCATAAACGGAGATCTTTCTGGGGCCATTTCTTGTTGCAATGGTGCGTGACTCCTTGAGCTCTATAATCTTGACTGTGACATTCACCTGGAAAACATGAACACAGATTGAGGCTCAGTTGACGTCCAGCCCAACATGACTCAAAAGGGTGAGTCCACACTCCATAGCAATAAAACACCACAGTACATAATAAGGTTATAAAGGCAACATGACTACAGTATAAAGTTTTGCGGATGCTCATAATACCACATGCAGTAGTGAGCAGGACATAATGTATTGTTTGCATCGTTTGTTTTTGGTCCCAATACATTCCCTCATAACCCCCGTTACTTGAACTTACATCCAGATTTTCCCTAGGATCATGAGTAATTTCTTGTAGTGTCATCTCAGTGGTGTCACACTGCTGACCACTCGCAAAAGCAAAGTCAAGCTTGCGCTTCAAGGACATGCGGGTGCGGTCACTGACGATGATGTCCATCTCACAAGGCTTGTATCTTGATTGGCGAAACGCAACATCATGTAGTTGCACTGGACTCCTGTAACACACAGAATCCCTTGTTAGACAGGTGACCATTGCATCAGAAATGATACAGCAGTCTACAGACATGCATGCAAGATAATACGTTAACAGTTACATGTATAGGCCAGCTCTACTTGTATTTGTCTGTTTAACTATGTATGCGTGTGTGGGGGGGGGGGACTTGTAGCATATTCAAATGTGTAAGAAAATGCTGCCTTTATATCTGTTGTATACGTTCTGTAAAGCTTGCAGGGACTGCAGATGCAAATAACCTTTAAGATAAAGGGGGGGAAATGCATTAAGTGACATGTATGGTTGATTTGTCCATTGTCCTTTGTCAAAAAAGATTAAACAAATAAAGAAAGCAATGTAGGCATGTTATCCTAAAGTTTGAAAACAAACATGTTGACTGCTGTTGTAGGCTAGTGCACAAATGTATTTCAGCATGGCAAGGCTAAAACATTTGTATGCTTTTATACAAAACGTATAGCAAATGTTGTCCATGAATGAAATTGTCTACACTTGTTACCTGTCTTTTTCGGCGATAGCAAATTCGTTGCGGCGTTTGGGTGTGAAGACCACAATCCGGCTGGTCTTGTCGGCCTCCTGGAGAGTGGCTTCGAAATACTTGGTGCTGGAGCTCTGGGCTTGCATAATGTCGGAGACGTCATGAAGATAGCCCTCCACACCAATCTTCTCCACACCAGTCGGCGCCACTTTACTAGAACGGTCCATACTGCAACCAAAGTAACAAGGTCAAGGTCAAGGTCAACTTTATTTATAAAGCACGTTTAAAATCAACCGAAGTTGCACCAAAGTGCTGTACAATATATAAAATAAACTAAAACAAAAAACAGAATAAAGTGCACATAATCACAGAACAATAAAAGGACAGGACACAAAACAGGACAGGGGATGTAGGCCATCAGGCCTCAAAAGCCAGTGCAAACAAGTGAGTCTTAAGCTGAGACTTAAAGAGCCCTAGGTTCTGTGCGTGTCTAATGTGTGGAGGGAGGCTGTTCCAAACCAAAGTAACAATACATTCAGCAGGCGTATTTTTGGGTAGCTGGCTCGCTAGCTAGCCTACCTATGGCATGCGTGGAGATGAATGGTTATATCGTAGCAGACATAGAAACAGCCTTAGTTTGAATGTGCTAGTTTACTTTAGCGCATGATTACATAACATAACTTGACGGTGACAATATTCTGGAAGCGCCACAACAAAAAACATGGGATAGATACACGACAAGTCTTCATGGTCAAGTAAAAACCCAAAGAGCAACAAATGAGGCTTGCTGAAATATCTCACCTGGGTTCTCTTCAGGTGTGCGAGGTAAACGCCGTCTCGCAGTTTTCTGCGCGGTCTTCTTGTCTGTCGTTGTTGTTCTCGAAGGTTTAGTCTCGTTTTCTGTTTTTTTGTTCTTCTCTGCCTTCAGCGTGTTATGTTTGAGGATTCAAGCTGGCGTTTAAATAGGGTACAGGCCCGTTGGATTCTGGGACATGAGGAGGTTAGCAGGTGAGTTGTATGACTTGATTAATTGCTAATCAATCAGTGGCGCGCGGTTATTGTCTAGACCAATCAGAGGCGAGACACCCCAGGTGAATAGGCTAAAAAAATGATTTAATAGGTATCACCATGATAATTACCCAGTTGATTACTTATGATAAGACTATGTTTTTTTGTATTTCAAGTTTTATGAAATGTTATGTTTAAATATGCAAATTAGTCATTATCTTATCAAATATGCGCTAATTTGCATAACTTTCCAGAACAGAAATCTGAAGTTTGGATAAAGCCAGATTAAAAATTATTGTTTCATTTTGTTGACATATTAGAGTCAAAGGCTTTTACAGAGGGGATTTTTGATATCTCTTTTTATCACTCCATAAAGCAGAAAATAGTTCAACAGCCATAAAAAAATATATTTTCGCCATGTTTTTAGGAATAAAAATGTTATATAATTCAGGCTTTGAATGACATATGAACAAACCCCTCTGTAAAAGCCTAAACATAGATGGGAGTAAAACTGGAAAGTTTGGTGTATGTACGTGCTACTGAAGTGGAGATTTTGATCTCAGAGTATGAGAAAAAACTCATTTAGAGAAAACAGGCTTTTAAAATATGATTCCATACATTTTGTTGGAAAGCACTATTTACAGACACAATATCTAATCAAATCATTAGAAACAACAATATTGAACATCTAAAACATAAAAACTGATGACAATAACAGCATTTATGAACTGAATAGAACCAGTCTCTCTCTCACACACACACACACGCGCACACACACACACACACTGCCACCAGTAGAACTGCCAACCTAGTTTGTTGTATGTCTACCTCTATAACACAGCCTAGTTGACCATGCCTGTCTTTAGCCTAGGTTTCCATGCCTGCTCCATATGTTCATTCAAACGCGCGACATGAATTAGTACTGCTGTGTGGCGCGTTGGTCCCTCCCGCTATAGGCTACTGATCCGGGCATCTGTCGCGTTTTGAGAACTTCACTGGAGAGTGCAGCTGATGAAGGCTTTGTATGTTTGTCAGACTGCAACTACACTGCAGACTTGGTAAACACAGCAAACGTTATAACCACTGTAAACTTCAACCACTGCAAACTATGAAAATCATTCAGCTCAATAAAACAAGAAAAGTAGGCTGGTCTAATACTCAACACTCGTGGGCAGCGGATGAGAGCTAAAGTCTTTCCCACACCCGTGTGGCCAGCCCGTTCGTGGAAATTCTGCCACACCTTCTCTTTCAAGGCTGTAGGGAGGACCAGCTGAAAGATGGAGTTTGCGGTGTTGGGCAAGCAGGATGCCTGACCGGCGCATCAACGACAAGTGAAACGCACCATTAAGTTATTAATGTTTTGGAAAAGTGTGACCCATGACACTCAAGATGCAACGCCTACCCAACATGGCAAACATTTGTAATACACACATATTACTTATCTAAACAAGAGCAATCTATGGACAATGCTTCTTAATGGCACAAACACATGTAGAAATTTGAATTATTTATTGGCAAGACTTGGCACCAAGTAGTGTTCACTACAAGCCATGGTAGGCAGGTAACAATAAACCAAAAACATACATGTTAAGTACAGTGTGTGTCAGTAAATCCAGTTGTAAACCAAAAGTGACAAGTCAGACAAGTAATGCTCTTGAATGCCACCCCAAAAAATGGCCAGTGATCTACTTTTTAGAATGCCTCTTTGTCAACTTCTGCTTACCAAGATGCTTTTCTGAACTGGCAGAGGAGTCATCGGCAGCATCAAACAGACGAGTACAAAGTACAGGGGCATCTGGCAAAGCCATGTTGTCCTCTATGTAAGGGTTTTGTGTTAGATTGGCAGCCTGAGCAAAATCCATAGCCAACGCACGCTCACCCCTAACTTTGAGATGAACTTTTTCGTGGCTACATATCTCCGCTTCTACACTGAGGATATTGTTAGAAATGCCGCTTAGTGGAACCGCTTCCCTAAGCAATGTGTTGTCAACAGATAGTGTAAATATTCTCATCTACACCTTTCACAGAGAGTTGAGCGGAAACTTCCACTGTCAATACTTTGTTGCGGTAGGACATATTACATACAGTACACCTGGAACAGACTGTATTGTCATTAACTTTGTCAACAATATGACGCTTAGGACAGTAATATGCCCTATTTACTGAAGCTCCTATGAGGTCACCTGTTATGTCTGTAACATCACTAGGAGCCTCAGCTGCATGCCCCTGATCATGTGTGATGGTCATGGCGGTCTTGTAACTGCAATTTAATGTGTACTGCCCCTTGAACTCCTTGACAAACACACGTGTGCAATTGTACCACTCACTGATGACCACCTCCTTTTCACCCCACACAGTAAGGTCCATGGTGCCTGTACTGTCAGCAACAGCATAAATGGAGATCTTTCTGGGGCCATTTCTTGTTGCAATGGTGCGTGACTCCTTGAGCTCTATAATCTTGACTGTGACATTCACCTGGAAAACATGAACACAGATTGAGGCTCAGTTGACGTCCAGCCCAACATGACTCAAAAGGGTGAGTCCACACTCCATAGCAATAAAACACCACAGTACATACATAAGGTTATAAAGGCAACATGACTACAGTATAAAGTTTTGCGGATGCTCATAATACCACATGCAGTAGTGAGCAGGACATAATGTATTGTTTGCATCGTTTGTTTTTGGTCCCAATACATTCCCTCATAACCCCCGTTACTTGAACTTACATCCAGATTTTCCCTAGGATCATGAGTAATTTCTTGTAGTGTCATCTCAGTGGTGTCACACTGCTGACCACTCGCAAAAGCAAAGTCAAGCTTGCGCTTCAAGGACATGCGGGTGCGGTCACTGACGATGATGTCCATCTCACAAGGCTTGTATCTTGATTGGCGAAACGCAACATCATGTAGTTGCACTGGACTCCTGTAACACACAGAATCCCTTGTTAGACAGGTGACCATTGCATCAGAAATGATACAGCAGTCTACAGACATGCATGCAAGATAATACGTTAACAGTTACATGTATAGGCCAGCTCTACTTGTATTTGTCTGTTTAACTATGTATGCGTGTGTGGGGGGGGGGACTTGTAGCATATTCAAATGTGTAAGAAAATGCTGCCTTTATATCTGTTGTATACGTTCTGTAAAGCTTGCAGGGACTGCAGATGCAAATAACCTTTAAGATAAAGGGGGGGAAATGCATTAAGTGACATGTATGGTTGATTTGTCCATTGTCCTTTGTCAAAAAAGATTAAACAAATAAAGAAAGCAATGTAGGCATGTTATCCTAAAGTTTGAAAACAAACATGTTGACTGCTGTTGTAGGCTAGTGCACAAATGTATTTCAGCATGGCAAGGCTAAAACATTTGTATGCTTTTATACAAAACGTATAGCAAATGTTGTCCATGAATGAAATTGTCTACACTTGTTACCTGTCTTTTTCGGCGATAGCAAATTCGTTGCGGCGTTTGGGTGTGAAGACCACAATCCGGCTGGTCTTGTCGGCCTCCTGGAGAGTGGCTTCGAAATACTTGGTGCTGGAGCTCTGGGCTTGCATAATGTCGGAGACGTCATGAAGATAGCCCTCCACACCAATCTTCTCCACACCAGTCGGCGCCACTTTACTAGAACGGTCCATACTGCAACCAAAGTAACAAGGTCAACTTTATTTATAAAGCACGTTTAAAATCAACCGAAGTTGCACCAAAGTGCTGTACAATATATAAAATAAACTAAAACAAAAAACAGAATAAAGTGCACATAATCACAGAACAATAAAAGGACAGGACACAAAACAGGACAGGGGATGTAGGCCATCAGGCCTCAAAAGCCAGTGCAAACAAGTGAGTCTTAAGCTGAGACTTAAAGAGCCCTAGGTTCTGTGCGTGTCTAATGTGTGGAGGGAGGCTGTTCCAAACCAAAGTAACAATACATTCAGCAGGCGTATTTTTGGGTAGCTGGCTCGCTAGCTAGCCTACCTATGGCATGCGTGGAGATGAATGGTTATATCGTAGCAGACATAGAAACAGCCTTAGTTTGAATGTGCTAGTTTACTTTAGCGCATGATTACATAACATAACTTGACGGTGACAATATTCTGGAAGCGCCACAACAAAAAACATGGGATAGATACACGACAAGTCTTCATGGTCAAGTAAAAACCCAAAGAGCAACAAATGAGGCTTGCTGAAATATCTCACCTGGGTTCTCTTCAGGTGTGCGAGGTAAACGCCGTCTCGCAGTTTTCTGCGCGGTCTTCTTGTCTGTCGTTGTTGTTCTCGTAGGTTTAGTCTCGTTTTCTGTTTTTTTGTTCTTCTCTGCCTTCAGCGTGTTATGTTTGAGGATTCAAGCTGGCGTTTAAATAGGGTACAGGCCCGTTGGATTCTGGGACGTGAGGAGGTTAGCAGGTGAGTTGTATGACTTGATTAATTGCTAATCAATCAGTGGCGCGCGGTTATTGTCTAGACCAATCAGAGGCGAGACACCCCAGGTGAATAGGCTAAAAAAATGATTTAATAGGTATCACCATGATAATTACCCAGTTGATTACTTATGATAAGACTATGTTTTTTTGTATTTCAAGTTTTATGAAATGTTATGTTTAAATATGCAAATTAGTCATTATCTTATCAAATATGCGCTAATTTGCATAACTTTCCAGAACAGAAATCTGAAGTTTGGATAAAGCCAGATTAAAAATTATTGTTTCATTTTGTTGACATATTAGAGTCAAAGGCTTTTACAGAGGGGATTTTTGATATCTCTTTTTATCACTCCATAAAGCAGAAAATAGTTCAACAGCCATAAAAAAATATATTTTCGCCATGTTTTTAGGAATAAAAATGTTATATAATTCAGGCTTTGAATGACATATGAACAAACCCCTCTGTAAAAGCCTAAACATAGATGGGAGTAAAACTGGAAAGTTTTATGTACGTGCTACTGAAGTGGAGATTTTGATCTCAGAGTATGAGAAAAAACTCATTTAGAGAAAACAGGCTTTTAAAATATGATTCCATACATTTTGTTGGAAAGCACTATTTACAGACACAATATCTAATCAAATCATTAGAAACAACAATATTGAACATCTAAAACATAAAAACTGATGACAATAACAGCATTTATGAACTGAATAGAACCAGTCTCTCTCTCACACACACACACACACACGCGCGCGCGCGCACACACACACACACACACACACACACACACACACACACACACACACAGCCACCAGTAGAACTGCCAACCTAGTTTGTTGTATGTCTACCTCTATAACACAGCCTAGTTGACCATGCCTGTCTTTAGCCTAGGTTTCCATGCCTGCTCCATATGTTCATTCAAACGCGCGACATGAATTAGTACTGCTGTGTGGCGCGGTGGTCACTCCCGCTATCTCTCTCCTGTTGTCCGGCTGACAGCTTGCGCATCGATGCACTTTGTGAAGTAATTTCACTGTCTGCTTCATTCGATTGCTTTCCCTTCTCTTCCATTCCCTTTTTCTGATTACACCTTGCAAGTGACAACTGTTGTCGTCTTTTCTGTGAGCGTTTTACACTAATTGGCGTCGGCATCTTGAGATTTTTAAAGGTCCCGCTGAAAGCTATCAGGAAGTGTCAAGCACGTCACGTGACGAATCTGAACCAATCACGTTCTCAGAAATCAACACCAGCCAATGAGATTTCACTCCGCAATGCATTGTGGGAAGCTTCAAGATAACGTGTTGACGACGGTCATTGAGTGATTATCCGATAGAGAGGTATGTATGCATGCGTTTCTCCACAACCATGTTTTTGTGTGCCTGCTATGGGCTATAAACCTACTCTATCACATATCCAGCTACATCTGTCTACATAAATTGTCGATTAACCGATAAGCTTGGAAGGGCTATAAACGAGTTGTTTTGTGCATTAAGAGCATCCGTTTCATCAAACGTTATGTAGCACTAGCTAGGTAGCTAACGCTAGCTAGCTAGACCTAGCAAAGCTGCATCAAGCTTAGGGAAGGTTACGACGGTTTTGGCCTCTATGCTGGCGGCACACATTTCAAACCTAGAATATTGTTGATATGATGTTGTAAGCACAAACTAAAATTAGGCC
This sequence comes from Borostomias antarcticus, assembly GCF_949987555.1. NCBI lineage: Eukaryota > Metazoa > Chordata > Actinopteri > Stomiiformes > Stomiidae > Borostomias > Borostomias antarcticus. Next base: position 62,293 of record NW_028176481.1, read on the forward strand.
TGTAATTGTTGCTAACCTGAAGCGTTAGCTGGGCAGCTATTGTCTTGTAGGCGAGCCGTGCTTGCTAGCTCTGTTAATGGTGTTCTTTGATGTAGCCAGCTAGGTATATGAAACGTTAATGTAGTGGTGAGGTGATGTCATTTTATATGTTGGTTAGCATTGGCACCATTGTGGTGTGTAGTACAAAATGGAAAGATATTTGCGAAATATGTCAAAATAGTCAGGTGGCTTAGCAAAATGATGGGGACACGGCCGACAGAAGCATGGGCATGAAGCATTTTTCCCACTTGCTTTTCTATCAGCTATCAGCAAGCCACTTAGAAGGTCATTCTTGGTGTCAAAATATAAATTTTCTGTGTTAAGGAACGCATTAAAGCGAACGACTGGGTGGCTCTCAGCTTAATGACTTGGAAAAGCTAAAAATGGCATTGAATGTGAGGAATCAGCTGGAAAGTGTATGGGTGCAACATGCATATCTAATGTTACTGTATCTGTTTGTTTATTTTTGTCTTCCATGTGTCTCTTGTGGTCTGGTGATGGTTATCAATATCAGGTGAGTACAATTTCACTGTAGAGTTGTTGTTTTTCAGTAATTAGTGTCCTCAGGATGCTATGGGGAAAAAACTAAAATCTTTGACAGTTTGTTAAAGCAGTTATATTAACTAGCTATGCATATATTAACTAGTCAGGGATCAGCTGGCTAGCTAACCGTGGGGTGTGTTGACTTCTAATAGCTTGCTAGCTAGTGTTCCCTAGAACATGCAAGTAGCTGTCCAGATACCGAGCTAGCCAGCTGCATCCAATGTTGTTTTCCAAGACAGACAGTAAACTGGCTACTACCAAAGATCTGTACCATGTGCTGTTACTGTCAGTAGCATAGTGGTAAATTGCTTGCTAGCTAGTATGCTAATTTGGTAGGCTAAAGCAATTACTTGTCCATAGGATGGCACACCTGAATTACCATTTGAACCATTTGGCTATAGTTCTTGCTACATATCTAGTTACACGTGATTCATTTTGATTGGGAATGGCTATATATTTCTTGTGCAGTGTTTTGAAAATGCGTGAACTGTTGGTGATTATGTTGGTTAATATTTTGCTGATGAAAGTTAGCTGGTGTAATGGTTGATTATGATGACAAATGTCAGACTGGGCTTCACATTGTGCTGTTTATTTTCAAAGCTATGTCTGACAGAATTGTTGGGTTTTTATCTGTTATATTATCTAGCTATGCAAGGCTTTTAGCTAGCCAGGGGCCAGCTGGCTAACTAACAATATTGAGGCAAACATTTGGTTTTGGTATCTTACGCTAGCTACTAGTCTAGCTAATGTTGTCTGGTTGATAGCTTGCTAGCCAGTGTTCCCTAGAAGATGAAGCTAAGTGAGCCAGCTAGGTAGCTACCTGGCCGGCCAATGTTGTTTTCCATGCACGCCAGAGAACTGGATACTACCAACGATTTTTTCTATCTGTTGCTACTTTCCAACACAGCATACTGATAGCTACATAGCTTGCTTGCTAGCCAGTGATCTAATTTGGGAGGCTATAGCCTGTAGTTGTCCATAGTCCATAATTCAACAAGGCCTTCAGATTCACCATTCATTAGATACAGCTCCCCCATCTGAAGAAGGTACAAATTATCAAAGTAATTGACTTAAGTTACTTCAAATGTCCACAGCTAGCTGTATTCATCATTATAGAGTAGTGAGGGGATGTCATTACTTATTATACAGAGTTTAATTTAAAAAAAAAGTTAAATAAATTATTAGAATGAGCTGTTATGTAATGTTACTGTATCTGTTTGTTTTTGTCATGTGTCTCTTCTGGTCCTGTGGTGGTTATCAATATCAGGTGAGAATATACAATTTCAATGTACAGTTGTAGTTGTTTTTTAATAATTAGTGTTCCTAGGATGCTGTTGGGGAAAAAACTAAAATCTTTGACAGGTTGTTAAATCAGTGATTGGGTAAATGCATGTGATGCCATTTCCTGTCGACTGAAGAGCATTGTGTCCCTGTAGTGTCAAGCCAAGAGTCTTTTCACACCCTGTTATGAATCAGGACATCAGCCATGTTGGAGGCACTAAATGTAGTTAGATCTATCTAGGTACCTATTTACATTTGCGATTTCCAAAGTGTTCTAATTCCTGATTGAACAGAGTTGAATTGACTTCAGTTATTACAAGTGTCGATGTCACAAGTACTATAGCAATTGAAGTGGCGTTTGCTGATGAAGCTCAAAATAGTTGTCTATTACAATCTCTTCTTGGAAAGGCTGTAAGTTGGACACAAGGGGCCTCATTTATCATTGTGGATACACCCTTTTTCATTTACACCTGCTTTTTGTACGTGCTTTTCTCCACAAATAATGTGATGTATCATGACAAAACTCTATGGGACATATTGTGTATATATCTCACAATATTTCCCATCGAGTTCTGGAAAAAGCAGTTACAAAAATCATGTGTAAATGAAAAAGGGTGTATCCATAATGATAAATGAGGCCCAATGTGTGTAATGATATTGAATTAGAGAAACCAGCTAGAAAGTTTATGGGTGCAACATACATCTAATGTTACTGTATGATTGTTTTTGTGTGCTCCATGTGTGTCTTCGGGTCCGGTCATGTTGATCAATATCAGGTGAATACATTTGCACTGTACAGTTTTTTACAGTTACAGAAATGAGGAGAGACAAGGAGGAGATAGAAGTGGAGTAGAGACGGGAGGAGAGAAGTGGAGTATAAACAGGAGGAGAGGAGAGACTGGAGGAGAGAGAAGTGGAGTAGAGACGGGGGGGGACAGGGGAGGAGAGCGGTGGAGTAGAGACGGGAGGAGGAAGGGGAGAGGAGAGACAAAGAGGAGTAGAGACGGGGGTTGACAGGGGAGGAGAGAGGAGTGGAGTAGACGGGGAGGGGGGGCAAGGACGAGAGAAAAATGGAGTAGAGACGGGAGAGGGGGGCGGAGAGGAGAGAAAAGTGAAGTAGACAGGGGAGAGGAGAGACAGGAGGAGAGAAGTGGAGTATAGACAGGAGGAGGGGGGAAGAGACGGGAGGAGAGAGAAGTGGAGGAGAGACAAGTGGAGTAGAGATCGGAGGAGGGGGTGGAGACGGGAGGAGATGGTGGAGGAGAAAGAAGAGACGGGGAGGAGAGGAAGGGGAGGATAGTGATGGTAGACAGATGGGGGGGACAGGGAGGAGAGGGCAGGCAGGGGAGGAGGGGTAGGCAGGGAGGTGGGGGAGGAGATACAGGGGGGGGGGGGGGGGTGGAGGAGAGGCAGGAGGAGGAGAGATGGAGAGGGCCTACTAACAGAAATGATGAAATGAGAAGCTTCAGTTAGTTTTCAACTTAGTCTTCAACAAGGCCTTCAGTTTCACCACTCATTATATACAGTCCCCCCATCTAAAACAAGTACAAATTATCAAAGTAATTTAGTTCAGTTACTTTAAATGTCCATGACTAGCTGGATGATCATCATTATAGAGTGGTGAGGAGATGGTGTCTTTAATTTAAAAGTTAATTAATTGTTGCTAACCTGAAGCGTTAGCTGGGCAGCTATTGTCTTGTAGGCGAGCCGTGCTTGCTAGCTCTGTTAATGGTGTTCTTTGATGTAGCCAGCTAGGTATATGAAACGTTAATGTAGTGGTGAGGTGATGTCATTTTATATGTTGGTTAGCATTGGCACCATTGTGGTGTGTAGTACAAAATGGAAAGATATTTGCGAAATATGTCAAAATAGTCAGGTGGCTTAGCAAAATGATGGGGACACGGCCGACAGAAGCATGGGCATGAAGCATTTTTCCCACTTGCTTTTCTATCAGCTATCAGCAAGCCACTTAGAAGGTCATTCTTGGTGTCAAAATATAAATTTTCTGTGTTAAGGAACGCATTAAAGCGAACGACTGGGTGGCTCTCAGCTTAATGACTTGGAAAAGCTAAAAATGGCATTGAATGTGAGGAATCAGCTGGAAAGTGTATGGGTGCAACATGCATATCTAATGTTACTGTATCTGTTTGTTTATTTTTGTCTTCCATGTGTCTCTTGTGGTCTGGTGATGGTTATCAATATCAGGTGAGTACAATTTCACTGTAGAGTTGTTGTTTTTCAGTAATTAGTGTCCTCAGGATGCTATGGGGAAAAAACTAAAATCTTTGACAGTTTGTTAAAGCAGTTATATTAACTAGCTATGCATATATTAACTAGTCAGGGATCAGCTGGCTAGCTAACCGTGGGGTGTGTTGACTTCTAATAGCTTGCTAGCTAGTGTTCCCTAGAACATGCAAGTAGCTGTCCAGATACCGAGCTAGCCAGCTGCATCCAATGTTGTTTTCCAAGACAGCCAGTAAACTGGCTACTACCAAAGATCTGTACCATGTGCTGTTACTGTCAGTAGCATAGTGGTAAATTGCTTGCTAGCTAGTATGCTAATTTGGTAGGCTAAAGCAATTACTTGTCCATAGGATGGCACACTTGAATTACCATTTGAACCATTTGGCTATAGTTCTTGCTACATATCTAGTTACACGTGATTCATTTTGATTGGGAATGGCTATATATTTCTTGTGCAGTGTTTTGAAAATGCGTGAACTGTTGGTGATTATGTTGGTTAATATTTTGCTGATGAAAGTTAGCTGGTGTAATGGTTGATTATGATGACAAATGTCAGACTGGGCTTCACATTGTGCTGTTTATTTTCAAAGCTATGTCTGACAGAATTTTTGGGTTTTTATCTGTTATATTATCTAGCTATGCAAGGCTTTTAGCTAGCGAGGGGCCAGCTGGCTAACTAACAATATTGAGGCAAACATTTGGTTTTGGTATCTTACGCTAGCTACTAGTCTAGCTAATGTTGTCTGGTTAATAGCTTGCTAGCCAGTGTTCCCTAGAAGATGAAGCTAAGTGAGCCAGCTAGGTAGCTACCTGGCCGGCCAATGTTGTTTTCCATGCACGCCAGAGAACTGGATACTACCAACGATTTTTTCTATCTGTTGCTACTTTCCAACACAGCATACTGATAGCTACATAGCTTGCTTGCTAGCCAGTGATCTAATTTGGGAGGCTATAGCCTGTAGTTGTCCATAGTCCATAATTCAACAAGGCCTTCAGATTCACCATTCATTAGATACAGCTCCTCCATCTGAAGAAGGTACAAATTATCAAAGTAATTGACTTAAGTTACTTCAAATATCCACGGCTAGCTGTATTCATCATTATAGAGTGGTGAGGGGATGTCATTACTCATTATACAGAGTTTAATTTAAAATTTTAAGTTAAATAAATTATTAGAATGAACTGTTATGTAATGTTACTGTATCTGTTTGTTTTTGTCTTTTATGTGTCTCTTCTGGTCGTGTGGTGGTTATCAATATCAGGTGAGAATATACAATTTCAATGTACAGTTGTAGTTGTTTTTTAATAATTAGTGTTCTTAGGATGCTGTTGGGGAAAAAACTAAAATCTTTGACAGGTTGTTTAATGAGTGATTGGGTAAATGCATGTGATGCCATTTCCTGTCGACTGAAGAGCATTGTGTCCATGTAGTGTCAAGCCAAGAGTCTTTTCACACCCTGTTATGAATCAGGACATCAGCCATGTTGGAGGCACTAAATGTAGTTAGATCTATCTAGGTACCTATTTACATTTGCGATTTCCAAAGTGTTCTAATTCCTGATTGAACAGAGTTGAATTGACTTCAGTTATTACAAGTGTCCATGTCACAAGTACTATAGCAATTGAAGTGGCGTTTGCTGATAGTCAAAATAGTTGTCTATTACAATCTCTTCTTGGAAAGGCTGTAAGTTGGACACAAGGGGCCTCATTTATCATTGTGGATACACCCTTTTTCATTTACACCTGCTTTTTGTACGTGCTTTTCTCCACAAATAATGTGATGTATCATGACAAAACTCTATGGGACATATTGTGTATATATCTCACAATATTTCCCATCGAGTTCTGGAAAAAGCAGTTACAAAAATCATGTGTAAATGAAAAAGGGTGTATCCATAATGATAAATGAGGCCCAATGTGTGTAATGATATTGAATTAGAGAAACCAGCTAGAAAGTTTATGGGTGCAACATACATCTAATGTTACTGTATGATTGTTTTTGTGTGCTCCATGTGTGTCTTCGGGTCCGGTCATGTTGATCAATATCAGGTGAATACATTTGCACTGTACAGTTTTTTACAGTTACAGAAATGAGGAGAGACAAGGAGGAGATAGAAGTGGAGTAGAGACGGGAGGAGAGACAGGGGAGGAGAGAAGTGGAGTATAAACAGGAGGAGAGGAGAGACTGGAGGAGAGAGAAGTGGAGTAGAGACGGGGGGGGGGGAGTGGTGGAGTAGAGGCAGGAGGAGGAGGGGGAGAGGAGAGACAAAGAGGAGAGAAGTGGAGTAGAGACGGGGGTTGACAGGGGAGGAGAGAGGAGTGGAGTAGACGGGGAGGGGGGGGCTAGGACGAGAGAAAAATGGAGTAGAGACGGGAGAGGGTGGCGGAGAGGAGAGACAAGGAGGAGAGAAAAGTGAAGTAGACAGGGGAGAGGAGAGACAGGAGGAGAGAAGTGGAGTATAGACAGGAGGAGGGGGGAAGAGACGGGAGGAGAGAGAAGTGGAGTAGAGATCCGAGGAGGGGGTGGAGACGGGAGGAGATGGTGGAGGAGAAAGAAGAGACGGGGAGGAGAGGAAGGGGAGGATAGTGGTGGTAGACAGATGGGGGGGGGGGGACAGGGAGGAGAGGGCAGGCAGTGGAGGATGGGTAGGCAGGGGGGTGGGGGAGGAGATACAGGGGGGGGGGGTGGAGGAGAGGCAGGAGGAGGAGCGATGGAGAGGGCCTACTAACAGAAATGATGAAATGAGAAGCTTCAGTTAGTTTTTTCTGAGCAGACAAATTCAACAAGGCCTTCAGTTTCACCACTCATTATATACAGTCCCCCCATCTAAAACAAGTACAAATTATCAAAGTAATTTAGTTCAGTTACTTTAAATGTCCATGACTAGCTGGATGATCATCATTATAGAGTGGTGAGGAGATGGTGTCTTTAATTTAAAAGTTAATTAAATTATTAGAATGACCTGTTCTAATGTATCTAATGTTACTGCATCTGTTTGTTTTTGTCTTATGTCTCTTTTGGTCCGATGATGGTTATCAATATCAGGTGAGAATATATAATAATTCCAATGTACAGTTTTTTTTATTTTTTATTTTTTACTACCTCCGTGTTCTACTTTCTGATAAAACAGTTGAATTTACTTCAGTTTCTTCAAAGGTCCATGGCACAAGCACTATAGCAATTGAAGTGGCGATGGTTGATAATCACAAACAATTGTCTATTGGTACAATCTCTTCTTTGAAAGGCTCCTGTCCAGCCCTGATACACCCCACAATAGCAGTGTTGTCCCAGAACTTCCGCATGTGGCACGTCTCCGAGTTGTACCAGAAGTCTGAGGTGTATAGACTGAAGAGGGCAGGGGAGAGCACAGTACCCTGTGGTGCCCCTGAGCTGCTGACCACAGTCTCTGATGTGCAGTCCCTCAGCCTGACATACTGTGGTCTGTCAGTGAGGTAGTCTGTGATCCAGGCCACGAGGTGTGGGTCCATCCACTGCCATTCTGTGTAGCTTTTCTCTCAGAATGGGGGGCTTTGTGGTGTTGAAGGCACTGGAGAAATACATTTTAAAAAACATGATTCTCACAGCGCTGCTTCCCTTGTCCAGATGAAAGTAGACCCAGTGGAGGAGGTAGAGGACAGCATCCTCTACACCCACTTTCTCCTGGTAGGCAAACTGCAGGGGGTCCAGTACATGCTGGACCTGCAGTCTGAGGCGGTGCAGGATCAGCTGCTCCAGGGTCTTCATGATGTGATGTTAGTGCCACCGGCCTGAGGTGGTTGCGGTTGCTGCAACGCTCCTTCTGAGGCACTGGGATGATGCATGATGTCTTCCACAGTGTGGGGACCCTCCCCAGTCACAGGCTCAGGTTAAAGACATGCTGGAGGGGTTCCTCCAGCTCGGTGTTGCAGGCCTTCAGTAGTCTCGAGCACACCTGGTCTGGGCTGGCTGCTTTCCTGGGCCGCTGTCAGTGGAGAGTCTCTTCAGCTCTCCACTGACCTCCTTTGCAGTGATGGGATGTGTGTGTGTGGGGGGGGGGGGGGGGGGTCATGGGCTGCAGGGGGGCGCTGGCCTGAGCAGATGTACTGCTATAGGGGAGGGGGAAGGGAGGGGGTGCTGTGTGAGAGGGTGGCTCATTTGCTCTCTCCATGCTGCCCTCTGTTGTGCTGCCCTTCTGCTTACAGCCTATGATGGTTTTCATTCCTTCCCAGACCTCCCTCATATTGTTCTGCTGAAACTTCTTCTCCACCTTCCTCCTGTAGGACTCTAACCTCTTGCAGGCAGAGCTCAAGTTCTGTGGGGGAAAAAGACTTAAATATTTGCCCCATGAGCCGTCTCATGAAGTATAAATTATGCTTTAGAAGTAGGCAGCTAGCTGTGTAAAGAGTTAATATATAGTGGTGCGGCAGTGTTGTCATTGTAAAGTAATTTAATGAAAAAAAAAAAGTAAAGTTTATTAAAGTATTACAATGACCTGCTATCTAATGTACCTGTATCTATTTATTTGTCTTCCATGTATCTCTTCTGGTCCGGGGATTAATATCAGGTGAGAATATCCAATTCCACTGTACGGTTGTTGTTTTGTAGTAATTGTTGTCCTGGTGTCCCTAAGATGCTATAGGGCAGGGGTGTCAAACTCAAATACACAGTGGGCCAAAATGTAAAACTTGAACAAAGTCGCGGGCCAACATTGAACAAATGAAAATTTTAATATGGACCCAAACAAGGTTTGCTTTAACATTGAATATGCACTTATCACTTTCGCTTTTGGTGCGCATCAATGGTGTGCACTAACATATGTGAATACGCCCTCAGACACAAGTGTTGGTGCTCCATCTGCTCAGTAGAGAAGCTTGTAAAACCCTGACTGTCCTACAGCCAGGCACACAGACAGACAGCCGGCATGCAAACAGACAGCCAGGCAGACAGGCAGGCAGACAGGCCGGCAAGAAGGCAGACAGGATTGAATGAACAGGAACAGAGCAAACACAGCGGCCGGCTAGGTCAACACAGGTGTCTCCATCACAGTGAGACGTTACATAACGTAAAGCTTCTGTTTTCTGCCTTTCTTTTCGCCATTTTTAAGAAGTGGTAACACGGTTACAGTTGTAGTATGAGATTGCTATGACTACAGTCACAGAAGAGAGGGCGTTTCTGGGTCCTGTCTTGATTGACGCGCCAAAACAACAGCAGAGCATTATGGGATTTGTAGTATTAGCGGTGAATGCGCTGTATAATACTGGCGGGCCAGCTCTAGTAGTCATTTGGTATTGCCTCGCGGGCCAAATATAATTACACTGCGGGCCAAATTTGGCCCGCGGGCCAGAGTTTGACACCCCTGCTGTAGGGGAAAAGGACTTGAATCTTGGACAGATTGTTAATTCAGTGATTGGGTAAAGGCATTTGATGCAATTTTATATGGATTGAAGAGCATTGAATCACTGCAGTGTCAAGCCAATACTGTTTCATGGCCTGTCATGAGTCAGGACATCAGCCATGTTGGAGGTCCTGAATGCAGATAGATTTAACTACGTATTTACATGCACAACCTCCAACGTATTGGACTTCCTGAGTGAACAGAGTAGAAATTACTTCAGTTGCTTCAAACTAATTGAAGTGGTGATGGTTGGTAGTCAAAAAAGTTGTGTATTGGTACAAGCTCATCTTGGAAAGACTACGTTGGACACAGCTGGAAAGTTTGACAGCATAACACCAACTAGTCTTTTTCATTATTTGGGAATAAATGTTGCCAAGTCATGTGATCAACTTCACCAATAGTGAGAGTTAGCGAAAAATCAGAAAGAAACCTCAGGTTTTGTATAATGCTATAATGTCAGTTTGATCAGCCTCTTCTGAATTTCCAACATAAATCTCTAAATGTTCCTCACTAAAAGGTTGTTACCATAGCAGGGAAAGTTAAATATGGAGGGAACATTGTTGTAGTAGTATTCACACTACTCATGTATTGTTATCTTGCACTTAGAAGAACAGTTACACTGCAGTTACTGTAGATATAACTACAGCAAACAGAATATAAAAGATTACGGTGTAATACATTCAGAGGAATTAAAACAATTGGGGTATTTTGCAATCCAGTGTGAGAACAAATTAAAGTGTTTAAGTTAATGTGTTCGTAAGGAAAACGTTAATATGTTTCATCTTAATAGTCAGCGCATTTTAGCATTGAGGGGTTATGACAGCCAACTAATACTGTTGGTACTGGCGGGGTGAATGTAATGGACATAACTAATGCATATCGCTGTGTGCTTGTATTTCTTTCCAGATGCCGAAGAGAAGTAAGAAGTCCCAGGCTGCCACTAAGAGGCACGTGGAGACACGTGCCTTGGCTGAGGATTTTCTGACTCCTCATGAAAAAAACTCAGAAACGTTTCACGAAAGTGGACAAAACGCACATGTTGCACTTGATGCACATGCCGCACATAACGCACATGTTGCAAGGTCTGCACATGACGCACAGAATGATTGTATGCCTATGGCCGAGCCCCTGAAAACCTTGAAAAAGCCTTTGGCTCGAACCTTGAAAAGCACCATGAACAAAACTCCCTCAAAGCCTTTGAACGTGTCTGATCCGTGTTTATCTGGTAAAGATGATTGTTCTTTTCCCCTGCAGATGTGTGTGTCTGAAATTGCTGTTCCACTCACTGACAGAGAGCCCCAAAGCTATTACAACAGTCATCTGACCATCCCAACTGCAACAGAACATCCTGAAGATTGTAGGCCACATGTACCCATCAGATCTTGTGTATTTGGTTTGTTTTCTCAAGGCCATAAGAAATTTGGAGCGAATGCAGACCAACAATGTGTTGCAAACAGTTTAGTGGCAGTAATGATGAATGAGAACAAAAGCATCCTGACATGGGCTAAAGAAAATATCAACGATGTATTGATTGAAGGCAATAAACTATACAGCGTGGTGAGAAGTGCAGGTAATATCCGTGGTTCTAATGTGTACCTGTTAATTGCTGATCTCCCAGAGTATTACACTATGAAGGGAACAATTTTTTCAGTTGATCATGGTCAAAGCTATGTGGGAAATGGTGAGATGGATGAAGAAGCTGAAGTAGACATGCGAGACATTCAGATGCCGTTGGATTTAGCAATTCAGAGAGCATTGACTGAATATGATGCCTGTTTTGTAACCATCAGGACAGCCACATGTGTAGTTATTAAGCAAGGTAACTATTTTAGTGTGTTTGATCCTCATTCACGCAACAGCACAGGCCTGTTTGATCCACACAGTGACAAGGCTGTAGTGATTCATCATTCTGATTTTGATGGTGTTTATAAACATGTTAGAGATCTCCTATACCAACTGACTGCTAGTGCCAAAACAGAATGGGAGAAATGTTTTGAGATTACTGGAGTAAAGGTAGAGGTCATGAGCCGAGAACAGGAGAGCCATGTAAGTGGTGAGCATCACAGTGAAACTATGAATGTTGTAAGAACTGTACCTACAGACAGAGGTAGAACTCAACGAACACGTGAGGTATGTGCAAAGTGGAAAAAGCCAGCCACCAGTAGGCCTACAGACATGTCAAATACTGTGAAGACTTCTCAGTCAGGTGATGTTGAAAGTGAACACCCTCTCTACAGCGATGTGGTACAAGGTAAACACAAACTATATAATGAAACACCTGTTATAAAAACTGTACCTACAGACGGAGGTAGAAGTCAGCAAATGCATGAGGTATGTGGAAACAGGAAAAAGCCAGCCACCAGAACAAACACCTTAAATGCTGTGAAGAACAGTCATGTAAAACCTTTGAACTCAAGTGACAAAGCAGTGTTGACATGTCAGTCACTTTATCTGACTACCAGAGAATTAACACACAGAGAAAGAGAAGCAACAGACAGTGTAATTATTTGCGATGTGAGAATTCATGAACAGCCTTTTAAACCCTTAATGCGTCAGGATCAGGATGCTCTGTGCGCACGTTTAGAACTCACTAATGAAAATACTGATGTTACTACAGCAACAAAGGTTGATGTCATGGGGTCTCCCTGTAAGATCAAGATTATAAAGCCAGATGGAAACTGTTTCTACCGTAGCCTTGCATTTAGCATATGTGGAAATGAAGAAAAGCATCTTAAAATAAGACGGGCGATTGTGCGACACCTTCAAAAGAACAGCTCCAAATTTGAAATGTATTTGAGAGATGGGTACACATCTGTGCAGGACTACGTGACCAAATCAAGAATATATTACTGTGGTTCATGGGCAACTGAGATTGACATTTTTGCTGCAGCTGACTTTTTTAAAACAACCATCATGACTTGTAATGATAGTAGATGGAATGCACACAGGCCTACTTCAGATTCATTCACAGCTAATTGTATGTATTTAAACCACACTGGCAATCATTATGAAGTTGCAATATGTGTTAAACAGAAAGACGCAGGAAATGCTTGTGCGGGAACATGTCAGCACGACAAGAGCAATGACAACTTAAGGGTATTACGCCTACGTAAAAGGAAGTTGAATAATGAACCAGAAAATCTGAAAGCTAAGAAAGAACACCAACGGTACCACAATAAGAGTGATTACAAAGAGAGAAAACTTCAAGACCTTAAAGATAAATATCACAAAGACGCAGACTTTTGGGAATGTAAGTGTGAGTATATCCGAAAAAAATACAGAACAGATCCAACGTTTCTGAAATACATGCGCGAACGCATGCGTGAGCGTGTTCGGAAGAAGTATAAGACTGATCCAGTGTTTCAGAAATACATGCGTGAGCGTGTTCGGAAGAAGTATAAGACTGATCCAGTGTTTCAGAAATACATGCGTGAGCGTGTTCGGAAGAAGTATAAGACTGATCCAGTGTTTCAGAAATACATGCGTGAGCGTGTTCGGAAGAAGTATAAGACTGATCCAGTGTTTCAGAAATACATGCGTGACAATTCTAAAAAGCAATATAGGAAATTTCAAAACAAACGCAAAGCAGACAACATGAGGAAATACCATGAAAATGAAAATATCCGTGTAAATAAAACCAAAAGAAGTTGTGAGAGTTATGCAAAGTGGCAAAAGAGACAGGAAGACATAGATTTTGCTATTGATCATTTTCGTCAAGAGGTCAGCCGTGGTCCAGAATATGTATGCTCTGTCTGTCACCGTTTACTCTTCAGGAAACAGGTGGTTGAGTGTAAAAGACATTGCTATGAAAGCAAAGGAGATAAAATTGCTGCACTAGCTAATAGATGCATAACATTACAATATTTACATGTTTGTGATGCTGAATGTAAGCAGGGCTGCTATTTGTCTGACAGTTCATCAAGCAAGTTATGGATTTGTTATACATGCCATCGAAAAATACTCAATGGAAAACTTCCAGAAGAGAGTGTTACCAATAACATGCATTTGGAGGAAATTCCAGCAGAACTTAAATGTCTGAACTCTTTGGAGCAACATCTTATTGCACGTCATATTCCCTTCATGAAACTGTTGTGTTTGCCTCGAGGGCGTCAGAATGCGTGTCATGGTCCATGTGTGTCTGTTCCTATTAATACCATACCAGATGTAACAAATATACTTCCAAGAAATGAATGTGATGACAAGATGATAAGAGTAAAACTGAAACGTAAATTGACATTCAAAGGTCATTATGAGTATAAGTTTGTCCATACTGATCGTGTCAGAAATGCACTGAAGTATTTGATAAGAAACAATAAGTGGTATGATGATGTCACATTTAATGAAGAGTGGGTAAACTCTTTGGATGGAACTGATCATGATGAGCAAGAGGAAAACATCAAACATGAAACGGAGTGTCACGAAACAGCTGAAAAGAGTGATGAGGAAAATACTCCTGAAGACCAAGCAGAGGAAGACTTGACATATATTAAAGACCAGGATGGGCTTTTGTCAGATACGTCATTACAACCAGTTGATCTGGGTTCAGAGATTATTGATCAGAATTTTCAAGATATATTAAATGTTGCACCTGGTGAAGGTAACAGTCCAGTTAGGTTGCTGTCAGATAAAACCAATGAGGCAAAATGTTTCCCTTTCCTGTATCCAACTGGTGGACCGACCTTCCATGATAATAGAGAGGTAAAAATAACTCTGGCACGATACCTAAATACACGCATACTCAATGCAGATGGTCGTTTTGCACGGAATACAGACTTCATATTTTATGCACAATACATATCAGAGGTGCATCAAGTTGTGTGTAGTGTTTCTGTGGCATTACGCAAAGGTGGTGACAATAAGTCTCTGAAAGAAGTAACTCCAGACATGTTGTTAAACTCTCAGTCACTAAGTAAAATTTTACACAATGATGAAGGATACAAGTTCTTGAGAGGAATTCGTGGGACACCTCCGTTCTGGATGTCAGCGCAGAAAGACCTGTTTGCTATGATAAGACAACTGTCCATACCCACTTTCTTTGCATCTTTTAGCTCTGCTGATTTAAGATGGCCTGAAATGCTGTACACTATGGTAAGGCTAGAAGGACAACAAATCAATGTTGATGAGCTTGACTGGTCTACAAAATGTGGACTTCTACGACGTAATCCTGTGACGGCAGCAAGAATGTTTGATCATAGATGGCATTGCTTTTTGCGTGATGTAATCATGTCTGCAGCTGAACCCATAGGGAAAATCAAGGACTACTTCTACCGTGTTGAATTTCAACAGCGTGGTTCTCCTCACGTCCACTGTCTTTTTTGGGTTGAGAATGCTCCTAAGATTGATAAAGAGAGTGATGCTGAAGTAGCACATTTTATAGACGCATACATTACTTGTGAGACTCCACCTCAAACGGACGCAGAGCTTTATGAGACTGTAAACAGTGTGCAAAAGCACAGTACAAGACATTCCAAAACATGCCGTAAGAAAAACACAGTCTGTCGGTTTAATTTCCCACGACCACCATCAAGCCGTACTTTTATCACAAGAGGAGGTAACTCAGAAGACTTGAATAACAAAGACAAAAATAAAAATTCCAGTGCAATTATGCAGAAAGTCAAAAGTGCATTGACCAAGCCTGACCTAAATTTTGATTCAACAGATGCATTTTTTGAGTCTCTTGGGATAGATCAAGGCTTGTTTGAGAGAGCGTACAACATATGTTCCAAAAAGAAAAGCATTGTCCTGAAACGAAATCCAAAAGACATTTGGGTAAATCAGTATAACAAAGACCTCTTGCATGCATGGCAAGGCAATATGGATATCCAGTATGTCACAGATGCTTTCTCAGTAGTGGTCTATATTCTCACATACATCACTAAAGCAGAACAAGAAATGGGATTGCTGCTGCAACGTGCACAAAATGAGGCCATGAATGGGAACCTTGATGCAAAAGGAGCATTTAAACAGCTCGGAAGCGTATACCTTCACAACAGAGAAGTTTCAGCTCAAGAGGCAGTGTATCGGTTAACACATATGCACTTGAAGGAATGCTCTCGTCAAGTACAATACATTCCCATTGGAGAAAACCCGGTAAGGATGAGTTTGCCTTTGCACGTACTCCAGAGTAAAGCTGAACGTGAACAGTCTAATGATGAAAGCGCTTTGTGGATGACCAATATGGTTGAAAGATATAAGAACAGACCCAGGACAGAGCAATTAGAAAATGTTTGCCTTGCCACTTTTTGTTCTGAATACAGAGTACTCTACGGGTCACAAGTGTCCTCAGAGAAAGTTTCTTCAGAACATGATGTAATAAAACTCAACAACAACTGTGGCTTTGTGAAACGAAGGACTCGAACGGAACCAGCTGTTGTAAGGTATCCCAGATTTTCTCCCACCAAAAACTCAGGAAAATACTTTCATGCCTTGCTGCAACTCTTTTTGCCATACTATGAAGACCATCAGCTCAAGCCAGCCCACTTTGATACATATGAGCATTTCTATAAGACTGGTGCAGTGAAATGTGGCAATGATCTCCAAACAGTGAAATCAATTGTTGAATCGAACAGAGCTCTTTTTGAAAGAGAAAGTGATGAAATAGACAGAGCTAAAGAGTTGCTGGAAGAGAACATTGATTTAGAGGATGCTTGGGCTCAAATATGTCCTGAAACAGAAAGAGAGCGTCTTGGTTGTTTAGAACTGATGAAAGACAAAGTTGTGGCTGATGAAGATGATCATGAGGAACTCATTCCAGACCTTACAGCAAATCCAGTAACAGCATGTACTCTTGAAACAAATCATGTCTCAATGCCCAGAGAGGACGCGCTGCATTTACTGCGATCATTAAATGAAGAGCAGTCAGCTATATTCTATAGTGTCCGTAAGTGGTGTTTGCAAAAGTTGCTTGGAAAAACTCCGGAACCATTTCGATTATTTGTTACTGGTGGAGCAGGCACAGGGAAAAGCCATTTAATCAAAGCGATACATTATGAATCCTCCAGACTGTTATCTCAGCTTGCTGAAAATCCTGATGATCTCACTGTCCTTTTAACAGCATCAACAGGTGTGGCTGCATATAACATTGGTGCTGCAACAATTCACAACACATTCTCCATTGGTGCCAATATCAGATTGCCTTATCAACCTCTAGGTGATGAGAAGGTTAATTCTTTACGGACCAAAATGGGAAATTTGCAAATTCTCATCATTGATGAAGTGTCCATGGTTGACCATCGCCTTCTGTCCTACATTCATGGTAGACTACGTCAGATCAAGCAGACCGGTGACTACTCCCCCTTTGGAAAAGTGTGCATTGTTGCTGTGGGTGATTTCTATCAGTTGCCACCTGTAAAAGGTACTCCTCTCTTTGCTGATAACAAAGGAGCCAACCTGTGGGAGAACAACTTTGAAGTTGCTGAACTAACTAAAGTTATTAGACAACAAAATGCAGCATTTGCAGAAATGTTGAACCGTCTGAGAGTTCGTAAAAAGAATGAGCCTCTAAGTACCAATGATCTTCTCATGTTGAAGCAGTGTGAAACTGGTGAAGAACCTAAGGACATCCACATATTCGCTACAAATGCAGAAGTTGATAAATATAACATTAAGAGACTGCAAGAGACCTGCCCAGATGCAATCAGTATACATGCTCAAGATTTTGTCAGAAATCCCAAAACTGGAAGAATGGAACCCCTAGTTGGCTGTCACAGCAAAGTTTTCAATTCATGTTTGTCAAACTGTGTTAATGTGGGTATTGGAGCAAGAGTAATGTTGAAGAAAAATATGGATGTGTCTGATGGCCTTGTCAATGGAGCATTTGGTACAGTTGTGCACATCAGTGAAGGTGAACAACAGGATGATTTCCCTTCAGCTATTCATGTAGAGTTTGATTACCCAAATGTTGGCAAGATTCAGAGATCAAAAACAAATCAGAGGTTTTCTGAACATTCAACAATAATTGAAGTACAAGAGGATCAAGTCACAAATGCTGGTGGGGTACGACGTCAATTTCCACTCAGACTTGCATGGGCATGCACGATACACAAGGTTCAAGGTCTTACTGTTGAAAAAGCTGTTGTATCACTCAAGAAGATCTTTACTGCAGGGCAAGCATATGTTGCTTTAAGTCGAGTGAAAACTCTCACCGGACTGATAATTGACAACTTCAAAGACTCAACCATATATTGCAATAACAAAATAGACTTGGCCATGGAAAACCTGCCTCGGTTTAAATATGAAAAATCTGTTTTCTCTGATGTTAACTGTACATGTACAGTAGTACTTCACAATGTACAGAGTCTGAAAGCTCACATTCTAGACATCCAGGCCCATAAAACCCTAGTGCAAGCTGATTGCATTTGCTTAACTGAGACATGGCTCAATGTAGGCACTGAAGAAATACCAGGACTTCCAGGATTTCTCTTCAGCCACAATCCAAGAGCAAACTGTTACGATGACACAGAGCCACTCTTCACAAAACTGAAAAGACAACAAAGAGGCGGAGTTGGTATGTATTATTCAGACAATATTGAAATAAACGTCTTGATTCCAGAAAGAGGTAATTTGGAATGTTTGTATTTTGCAGTACCTCATGTAAATTTGACTGCTGCCGTGTTGTACAGGCCTAGTTCCTATAAAATTGACATGTTTCGAGAACATCTCTTAATAGTTATCTGTGAACTTGAGAGGCATCCAGGGAAGAAAGTCATAATGGGAGACTTTAATGAAGATGTCTTTGTTTCGTCTACAATTCTGAAGTTAATGGAACAGCATGGATACACTCAACATGTAAAAACAGCAACAACTGAAAAAGGTACGCTGATAGACCACGTCTATATTAAAGGCACAGAAGATGTTATTGTTGAAGTCATGCAGACATACTACAGTTTTCATGAAGCCATACTTATTTCACTTCTGTAGTATTTGTGATATTCACCATTAAATAGTAACGTATACATATTCTGAATATTTTAGAAAGCACAACATAATCAGTTTGTTGATGTTCTTTTTTCTGTATTCCGTCCGCTAACTGGGGGGAAGGAGGTATACCACTGGACGGCTCCTTGCAGAGGGTGGGAGGGGGAGACATTCTACCGAAATGGCCACTTTTGGAATACGAACAGATAGTTTAGTTTAGTTTACTTTATTTGATACCAAAAGGATTTGGCTTGCAGTTGAGTCAGTCATACAACCCAGGACAATACAAAGCAAAAAAATAAATAAATACAGTAAAAAACAGGATCAGTACATCATCATCATCATCATCATCACCATCTTGCATATTAAATACTGCTACCTCTCAGAGTCCCCTGGTGTGCAACACACACTACCTTGACAACAATAGCAAAAACCTTAGTGAAAACCTTAGATAGATCTTTACATGCCTAGAAATGTTATTTCTCAAAGTGGGCATTTCGGTCGAAAGACTCGGGTAGGTTTATTATGAGGAGTAATTGATTAGTTTGTGGCCTACTGTAAGATAGAATGATATGACTGACAGCTGCTGCTGCTTCCTCTACAATTTTGAACTTAGGCCACAAACTTATCAGTCACCCCTTGTGCAGTGGATAGGGGTAAATAACACCATTGAGACAGTGCAAATAACACCTAGGCTAAATTAATATTATTCTCCACCAATGTGCTTGTTTTATTAATAATGTTACCTTTTTTTTCTTAAAAAATTATTTCAGTGGTAAATGTATATTATATAAACTGTTTTAAATTTACAGTTTTAAATTTTCTTTTATTTCTATGTACCATACTGTAAAAGATATACAATTCTGTCCATGCATTCCTTTTTATTTCTGCTATGAATTTTGCTTGTTTGTCTATAGTTTTTATATACAATGATGAAATATGAAATATTACTGTTGAATCTGTGAAATGCACTACCACAAAACAATGGATTGGACATTATTCAATGCATGGATTTAGGCAATAATAAGAAATCTTACCGTAGATCAAAAGCAATGAATTACATAAATCTTCAATGAGGTCTTCTGTCATCCAAAGACACATGTGAGTACATATGGTCTTAATAGTATAGTTATTATTTTATTTATATGTGATATATGTATTATGCAAGTCTGATAGAGTCTACACTGTATACATCCTTAATTAATGGACATATTAGGTTGCTTTGTGTCTCCAATGCAACAAAGGCATGTGTACTTTTTGTACATTAACATGTCTCCTCTAATTACCTTACAGATCTGAAGTGAACTGCCACAAAACAACGGATTGGACATTATTCAATACATGGATCAACAAGAAATTTTAGATCGGAAGGAGTGAAGGAGTCTTCTATGACTTTCTGAGCGACAACAGCATATTCAGAATCGCTCTCACTATATGTTCTCTCATACAAGGACAGTCACATGAAGTGAGTGTATGTGGTTTTAACAGTATATTTATTCTTCCAAAATGGACATGCTGTTTATGATATTATGCACATCTGATAGAATATACATTGAATACATTTTTAATGCATGGATATGTGCTTTGTTTCACCTATGCAACAAACCATGCATACCTTTTGTACAATAATGTTTTCTAATTACTTTACCAATTTCAATGAAGAAATGTTCTCAATCTTAATATGGTTCTTCTAGTCTAGTTAACCATTTACTGAAGTGGCTACAACTGGAGAACTGGAAGGTTACGGCTTTCCTGATGGAAACTTTGGAGAGGCAGTTCTCTGAGTGTGACCTATAGTGGACTATGATCCTGCCTTCCTGAATCCAGAGGAGACCTTTTGCAAACACTGCTGTGGGAACTACTACCACTTGTCCTACTACTCAAACTCTTCACAGCTCTAGTTTAACCACAACTGCAGGTAAATAATAATAATAATAACAATACACATTTCATAATATTTAGAAAGCACTTTTTCTTGAGAGACAATATTAAAGTGCTGAAAAAATATGTACCTAACATAGCCTCCTTCCCAAATGCATTAGGTGTGAGGTACAAGCACAGCTGGACCATGTGCCTGTTCCACCAGCCGTGGGAGATACCATCAGTGAGGACTGTTGAGGCTCATTCAGTTCCACCAGGGGTGGGGTCTGCTGAAGCTCATCAGCCATCTCCAGCCACAGGGCCCATCAACCAGGGGCAGGGCCTGCTGAGGCCCGTCCACAGCAACACCACAGACCTCATAGAAAGGCCTCTTTTGCAAAGGGCCATGTGCAGCAGAAGCAGCCATCTACTCACTCAGGACTGTGGAAGCCAGTTAGGGTCAAGACTAATGTCCTCCCACAAATTGGGGTAGAACCATTCTGTTGACTACTTATTCCACCCGAAGCAATGTTGGCCTTGTCAAGTGGGACATGAAGTATTTAATAGTTTTGTGGCTTTTGTCTTTCTGCCTGTGTGGTGTATTATGTTTTTGTGTGGTTTGATTTTTGTTAGCCCATTGTTTTGTGTTTGTCCACTTATCACTTTTGAAATTGTACAGTATTATTTTTATAGGCAGTTATACTACAAACTATAAATATAGCTTCAATTATTTGAACCCTAACTACATCATTTGCACTGTCTCAATCGTAATATGAATTAATAGTAACACTTATATGAACTGTTTAATTTTTGCTGCCGTCAAAAATTGTATGAAATGTGCTTTATAAATAAATTGTATATGAATCCATAAGTTTCTCTTTCTATCATATATCATATGTTAAAGATGTTGAAATCAGGCATGACATAGAACTGTAGCAGATAGCATGAATTGACTTTACACTTCCAACTTTGACAGGTTGGTGGCTCTAGAGAGTTCGAGGTGTCGACATAGACTTGGTGACAGGGGTCACGAGACCATCCCCGATGAGTGTGCCTAATGTGGTTATGATACATCAAAACGTAACTGAGATATGACCACACTTCCTGTATGGTGACTTTGACACCAAATTCAATTGGGTGTAGCGGGCGAACACCTTCAACAATCTAAAATCCCTGTAACACTTTTGTGGACATTTGTCTAGAGAATGTGTCCATCCAGTTTCATAGATTGGTGAAAATTCCTAGGAGGAGATACATTTTAAGTGTTTTACACAAAATACCAAATGGCGGGAAATCCAATTGGTGGAAAATGACATCATAGGGTACGATGAACTCGGCATCAGCCAGGGATTCCAATGGTACCTCATTTTTGAAAATGGGTCACACAGGTCAAAAGTTGTGTGCCTAAATGCACTTCCAACTTTGACATGGTGGTGGCACTAGAGGGTTCAAGCTGTTGTGATGACACTTGCTGACAGGGGTCATGGGACTGTCTCCGATGGGTTATTAATGTTTTGAAAGGTGTGACCCATGACACACTCACAGATGCAATGCCTGAGGCGAGTCGAAAACGCGAGGCCTACTATAATGCACTACACCCGCGACGCAACATGAACTCAGCACGCATGTCTTTTTTAGTCACATATAAAAAAATAAGCACCTGCGCAAGATTCGATCTCTGTACCTGCTGCTTGCAAGGCCGACACGCTAACCACTGTGCCACACAGGATGTTGCGAAAGTGAACCACCCTAGTCCACAAGGCATGTGAGCCTTCCCTAACCCCGTGAGTCTGAGTCCTGAGCACTTAATTAATATCACCTGGCAGGGTTGCTTCCTCTCGGTAGAGTGAGAGGGGGGGGTGTCGTTGTTTAAATTGGCACACAGCGAAAAGTATACATAGCATAGCTCAACTATTTACTTCTTCAGAATCCAGACAATCACGCGAACATTTCCATGTATAAAATGTCCTTCGGTCTTCAGAAGTGTAGGAGAGGTGAAGAGTTAGAAACAGTTAGAGAATCTAGAGCGAAGAGAGATTTTCTAGAGCGTGGCTCCATTGATTTCAATGGAGGGGGGGGAGTCATTATTCTAACTGTCCCAGAGTGAAAAATATACATCGAAGAGCTTAGCTTTTTTGATTTTATGAATCCCAAGAGTCGTGTGAACGTTTTGATATATAAAATGTGTATGAGCTGTGAGAATTAGAAGAGGGATGGCAGTTTAGAAAATGTGTGACTTTTTCCAAAAACCTCTGAAACTGGTGAAATTGTGCAGAGGACAAAAAGTGTTCCTTTCATTCTGCAATCAAACAAATGAAGTAATAATAAAACCATGGGGTGTTTTGAACTCGGCATGAGCCAGGGAATCCATTGCTACCATAATTTTGAAGATTGGACATTCAGTTCAAAAGTTACTGGCATAAACGCAACTCCAACTTTGACACGCTGGTGGCGCTAGAGTGCATGAGATGTCAACGTAAGGCTTGGTGACAGATGTCATGGGTGTGTCCCGGATGAGTGTGCCAAATGTGGTTTTGATAGATTAAAACATTACTGAGATATGACCCCAGTTCCTGTTTTGCAGCTTTTCGGCCAATTTTGATTGGCTGTCACGAGGGAACGCAATGGACAATCAAAAATCCCTGTAAGACTTTTGTGGACATCGGTCTATAGATTGTGCATACTGCGTGTGGTGCAGATTGGTGAAAAAACCTAGGAGGAGATACATTTTGAGTGTTTTACACTAAATCCAATATGGCGGGAAATCCAATATGGTGGAAAATGATGTCATAGGGTGCGTTGAACTTGGCTTGAGCGAAGGAATCCAACGCTGCCTCGTTTTTGAAAATCAGGCTTACAGGTCAAAAGTTGCATGCACAAATGCACCTCCAACTTTGACACGTTGGTGGCGCTAGAGCGTTCAAGCTGTGGACATGGGTCTTGGTGAGAAGACTTTGGGGACTGTCATGAATGAGTGTGCCAATTTTCCCAACTTTTTACCATACGGTTCTATGGGCTGCCATAGACTCCAATGGCAGAAGAATAAATAATAATAATAATAAGAAAAGGTACAAGAACAATGGGTGCCAGCGCTTAGCGCTTCGCTGCTTGGCCCCCAAATATAGCTGCAAGCAGCAATGTGGGGGCCAAGCAGGACATGCGACCAGCGCATCAAAGACAACAAGCGAAACACGTCATAGCCGCATTCAAAGCTCTACCGCAGTGTTGAAAATCGGGCGTACGGTTCAGAATATACGTACTTCCAACTTTGACAGGTTGGTGGTGCTAGAGACTTTGAGGTGTCGACATAGACTTGGTGACAGGGGTCACGGGACCGTCCACGATGAGTGTGCCTAATGTGGTTATGATACATCAAAACCTTACTGAGATTTGACCATACTTCCTGTTTGGCGGCTTGGATGCCAAATTCGATTGGCTGTAGCGAGTGAACACCTTCGACAATCGAAAATCCCTCTAGGAGTTTTGTGGACATTGGTCTAAAGAATGTGTACAGCCAGTTTCATGTAGATTGGTGAAAATCCTTAGGAGAAGATACATTTTAAGTGTTTTACACAAAATACAAAATGGCGGGAAATCCAATTGGTGGAAAATGACATCATAGGATGCGATGAACTCGGCATGAGCGAGGGATTCCAACGGTACCTCATTTTTCAAAATCGGTTACACAGGTCAAAAGTTGTGTGCATTAACGCACTTCCAACTTTGACATGGTGGTGGCGCTAGAGGGTTTGAGCTGTCGCAATGCCACTTGCTGCCAGAGGTCATGGGACTGTCCCTGAAGAGTGTGCCAAATGTGGCTTTAATACATTAACAATTTGCTGAGATATGACCACACTTCCTGTTTGGCGGCTTAGAGGCCAAATTTGATTGGCTGCAGCGAGCGAACGCAATGGACAATCAGAAATCCCTGTAAGACTTTTGTGGACATCGGTCTACAGATTGTGCCTACCGAGTTTCGTGCAGATTGGAGAAAAAACATAGGAGGAGATACATTTTGAGAGTTTTTCACAAAATCCAAAATGGCGGGAAATCCAATATGGCGGAAAATGATGTCATGGGGTGCGTTGAACTCGGCTTAAGCCAAGGAATCCAACGGTACCTTGTTTTTGAAAATCGGGCTTACAGGTCAAAAGTTGTGTGCACAAACGCACCTCCAACTTTGACATGTTGGTGGCGCTAGAGGGTTCGAGGTGTGTACATGGGTCTTGGTGAAAAGACTCAGGGGACTGTCATGAATGAGTGTGCCAATTTTCACAACTTTTTACCATATGGTTCTATGGGCTGCCATAGACTCCAATGCCAGAGGAAGATGAATAATAATAAGAAAAGGTACAAGAACAATGGGTGCCTTCGCAGCTTCGCTGCTTGGCCCCCAATAAATATAGCTGCAAGCAGCAATGTGGGGGCCAAGCAGGACATGCGACCAGCGCATCAAAGACAACAAGCGAAACACGTCATAGCCGCATTCAAAGCTCTACCGCAGTGTTGAAAATCGGGCGTACGGTTCAGAATATACGTACTTCCAACTTTGACAGGTTGGTGTTGCTAGAGACTTTGAGGTGTCGACATAGACTTGGTGACAGGGGTCACGGGACCGTCCACGATGAGTGTGCCTAATGTGGTTATGATACATCAAAACCTTACTGAGATTTGACCATACTTCCTGTTTGGCGGCTTGGATGCCAAATTCGATTGGCTGTAGCGAGTGAACACCTTCGACAATCGAAAATCCCTCTAGGAGTTTTGTGGACATTGGTCTAAAGAATGTGTACAGCCAGTTTCATGTAGATTGGTGAAAATCCTTAGGAGAAGATACATTTTAAGTGTTTTACACAAAATACAAAATGGCGGGAAATCCAATTGGTGGAAAATGACATCATAGGATGCGATGAACTCGGCATGAGCGAGGGATTCCAACGGTACCTCATTTTTCAAAATCGGTTACACAGGTCAAAAGTTGTGTGCATTAACGCACTTCCAACTTTGACATGGTGGTGGCGCTAGAGGGTTTGAGCTGTCGCAATGCCACCTGCTGCCAGAGGTCATGGGACTGTCCCTGAAGAGTGTGCCAAATGTGGCTTTAATACATTAACAATTTGCTGAGATATGACCACACTTCCTGTTTGGCGGCTTAGAGGCCAAATTTGATTGGCTGCAGCGAGCGAACGCAATGGACAATCAGAAATCCCTGTAAGACTTTTGTGGACATCGGTCTACAGATTGTGCCTACCGAGTGTCGTGCAGATTGGAGAAAAAACCTAGGAGGAGATACATTTTGAGAGTTTTTCACAAAATCCAAAATGGCGGGAAATCCAATATGGCGGAAAATGATGTCATGGGGTGCGTTGAACTCGGCTTAAGCCAAGGAATCCAACGGTACCTTGTTTTTGAAAATCGGGCTTACAGGTCAAAAGTTGTGTGCACAAACGCACCTCCAACTTTGACATGTTGGTGGCGCTAGAGGGTTCGAGCTGTGTACATGGGTCTTGGTGAAAAGACTCAGGGGACTGTCATGAATGAGTGTGCCAATTTTCACAACTTTTTACCATATGGTTCTATGGGCTGCCATAGACTCCAATGCCAGAGGAAGATGAATAATAATAATAATAATAATAATAAGAAAAGGTACAAGAACAATGGGTGCCTTCGCAGCTTCGCTGCTTGGCCCCCAATAATAAGAAAAGGTACAAGAACAATGGGTGCCTTCGCAGCTTCGCTGCTTGGCCCCCAATAATAAATATAGCTGCAAGCAGCAATGTGGGGGCCAAGCAGGACATGCGACCAGCGCATCAAAGACAACAAGCGAAACACGTCATAGGAGTCTATTCAAATCGCTACCGCAGTTTTGAAAATCGGGCGTACGGTTCAGAATATACGCACTTCCAACTTTGACAGGTTGGTGGCGCTAGAGACTTTGAGGTGTCGACATAGACTTGGTGACAGGGGTCTCGGGACCGTCCACAATGAGTGTGCCTAATGTGGTTATGATACATCAAAACCTTACTGAGATTTGACCACACTTCCTGTTTGGCGGCTTGGATGCCAAATTCGATTGGCTGTAGCGAGCGAACACCTTCGACAATCGAAAATCCCTCTAGGAGTTTTGTGGACATTGGTCTAAAGAATGTGTACAGCCAGTTTCATGTAGATTGGTGAAAATCCTTAGGAGAAGATACATTTTAAGTGTTTTACACAAAATACAAAATGGCGGGAAATCCAATTGGTGGAAAATGACATCATAGGATGCGATGAACTCGGCATGAGCGAGGGATTCCAACGGTACCTCATTTTTCAAAATCGGTTACACAGGTCAAAAGTTGTGTGCATTAACGCACTTCCAACTTTGACATGGTGGTGGCGCTAGAGGCTTTAAGCTGTCGCAATGCCACTTGCTGCCAGAGGTCTTGGGACTGTCCCCGATGAGTGTGCCAAATGTGGCTTTAATACATTAACAATTTGCTGAGATATGACCACACTTCCTGTTTGGCGGCTTGGACGCCAAATTCGATTGGCTGTAGCGGGCGAACGCTTTCAAGAATCGAAAATCCCTGGATAACTTTTGTGGACATCGGTCTAGTGAATGTGCCTACCGAGTTTCGTGCAGATTGGTCGAAATTCCTAGGAGGAGATACATTTGAAGTGTTTTTCAAAAAATTCAAGATGGCGGAAAATCTATATAACCGGAAGTTATGGGTCCTTGAGGCAAATTTGTTCATCATGAGGAGAGACATATGTGTCCAAAGTGTCATGTCTGTAGGTTAAACGGGGCCTGAGATATGCCTGTTCAAAGTTCGCAACTTCAGTCGGCTGCTATAGCGCCCCCTATTGGCTAATCGATCTGGGTCGTGCTCCATGGACTCAGCACATCATCCTCTACCATCATGCAAATTTTGGTAAAAAGTTACCACTCCGTTCTATAGGCTGCCATTGACTTCAATGGCAGAAGAAGAATAATAATACCATCAATTACAATAGGGGCTTCGCACTGCGTGCTTGGCCCCTAATTAAAGCTGCAAGCAGCGTTGTGGGGGCCAAGCTGACCACGCGAAAGATGTGGTTGAACGAGATTCGAACTCTGCACCTGCTGCTTGCAAGGCCGACTCCCTATCCACTGTGCTATGCCTGATCTTGCAAAGGAGAATTGCCCTAGTCCACAAGGCATTTCAGCCGTTGGTGGCTTTGTCGCCAAATTCAATTGGCTGTCACAAGCAAACGCATTGGAATATCAACAATTCAAATCATTCCTTTGTAGACATTGGTCTCCAGATAATGTGTATTATTTTGTTTTGCAGATTAATGAAAATCTGTAGGAGGAGTAGCATTTTAAGTGTTTTTCACTAAATCCAAAATGGCAGACAATACAATATAGTATGCAAGACGTAATAGGGTTTGTTTAACTCAGCTTGAGCCAAGGAATCATATAGCACCTTGATTTTGAAAATTGGACTTACGGTTCAAAAGTGGCGTGCATAAATGCATTGGCAACTTTGACATGTTGGTGGCACTAGAGTGTAGGAGCTGAGGACATGGGTCTTGGTGAGAGGGGTCATGGGACTGTCCCGAATCAGTGTGCCAAATTTCATAACTTTCTACCATACGGTTCTATGGGCTGCCATAGACTCCAATGGCAGAAGAGTATAATAAAGAAAGAAAGAAAAAAAAAGAGGATGATAATAAGAAAAGGTAGAAACATAATGGTGCAAGTACAAGGCTAGACTGACGTGGCGACATGTTTGACAAGGGTCAAGGATGGTTCCGAGAATTTCGAAAGTCACACATATTACTTACTCTGAACAATAGGCACACGAGTCCCTGGTCTGTGAGCCAAATTTCACAACTTTTAACTGGCAGGAGCGACCGACAATGATTCTGTTGTCTGCCATTGACTTCCACAGCAGCATAATTACAATAATTATAAAAATGCACTTTGGATGAACGGGAATCGAACCCTGAACTCGCTGCTTGCGAGACTGACGCGCTACCCGCTATGCCACGACAGATCTTGCAAACGCACTTTGCAGATTTGAGTGGATAATGTCAGCTTTTGCTTCCACTTGGTAGAGTGAGTCTTGAGTACTAAATTAATGTCACCTGGTAGGGTTGCTTCCTCTCGGTTGAGTGAGAGGGGGTGTCATCGTTTTAATTGGCACACCTGTCCTCAATAAATAAGACCAGCACCTGCCCTCACATCTAGAAAACGGAGAGAAGACGAGGTATGTTTGTTTCTCCAGTGGCTACCTTGATCATATAGACTTATATATGAAACCTGAATGTAGGTTATGCAAATGTTAAATGTGTAAATATCCATCACACTTGCATAAGCTGTTATTGTTCATCCTGGAACACAAGATAAAATATAAATTGGTATTGGTCTCGTGAAAAAGAGATTGATGGCCGCGACAATGTGCTGCGCTGACTTGGCCATATTGAGGATGAGAATAGCAAAACAAAAGCAATAGCCTACATGCCTACGATTGACCGCTTATCACCCATAACAATAATTGTATTATAATAAAATATTCATCCTGTCACTTACCGATGTTTACCACTAGCAGAAGAGTCTGCTTTGGTGACGGACCTCTGGCGTTTTGGGCATCCCCCAAAATCCTTGCAGCAAAATATGACTAATTCTTGTTAGAGTAGGCGCTTGATTGACAGTTGCCATGACTTGCCCTGGTTTAACTAGCTGTTGTAAATCATATTTTTGAAATAGCTAGTGTAGTTTTTCTAAATTGCGCCATCTATTTTCGGGCACAGGAATTGTAGCTATATTCAGTCTGACCAGAAGCAGGGATAAAAACGTATCCCCACCGGCGATAAAAATGAATTATCAGAGGAGGGGATATCAAAACCAGAGGTGGGGAAATCCCCCCCAGCAATTTGCACGCTGCCTATTTCTCTAGTTGTTTGTGGCCGCATGGCAGCTATGCTAGCATACAAAGGAAAGTGTGTGGGAAGGCATCTTTGATTAATTTCAAATATTGTAGTAAAATATTGAGGTCCATGCAACAATTTAACCAAAATGTCCTATATTATGCTTAAGTTGCACTGTATCAGAGTTTGGTTGGTGGTATTCATGCAGCATGATTAAGAATGAGTTTAGATTGTGTAGGATGGTCAAATGCCACTTTGAATGTAGGTTTCCAAATGTTAAATGTGTAAATATCCATCACACTTGCATAAGGAAACAGCATAAACATGCCACTGTTTTATAACCAAGAACATAATACTCCTCATGTCAGCTTTAAATCTAGCTTTATTAATGTTGAATTTTAAACTGCATAAATGTACAATGCTAAATATTTTAGACAATTAATGCACAAATTAAAAGAGCCTGCTACTGTAAAATGGTAATAATAAAACAGTTGAGATATTCTCTCCCAAATGGCATACATAGGGCAAGGGCATACATATCTGAGCCAGGTCCTAGACTATGGGGAACACTCATGCATACTGTTTGTTTTCTTTCCAGATGCCAAAAAGAAGCAAAAAGTCACGAGCTGCCATTAAGAGACACGTGGAGACACGTGCCTCGGCTGAGGATTTTCTGACTCCTCATAAAAAAAACTTAGAAACAACGCACTCACAGAGTGAAACCCCAACGCACTCACAGAGTGAAACCCCAACGCACTCACAGAGTGAAACCCCAACGCACTCACAGAGTGAAACCCCAACGCACTCACAGAGTGAAACCCCAACGCACTCACAGAGTGAAACCCCAACGCACTCACAGAGTGCAACGCACTCACAGAGTGAAACAACAACGCACTCACAGAGTGAAAACGCAACCCCCAGTACGACCCTCTGTACGACCCTCTGTACGACCCTCTGTAAGAAACCTGTGAAACTTGTGAATCCAAAGCACTACCAGACTGAAACACTAACCGTGGTAAAAGAACATCCTGTTGTTACTGATGATTCATTCTCTTTAACTCAATCTGTTGATTTTCCAGAGAGGTCTGTGTTATTGGGATCTTTTCACCAAGGTCATCCACAGTTTCAAGATGTACGTAACAAGCAGTGTGGTGCAATCAGTCTGACTGCAATTTTGAAGTGCAAGATGAACAGTGTGCTGACTTGGGAGACTCAAGATTTGGATGATGTTCTTGTGAAAGGGACTGATCTGTATAAGTCAATGAGAGCTGAAGGTAAGATAAGCGACCATGTTCAAGAAAGGGGTTACATTGCTGTCTCTGAATTACCAAGGCAACACATATTATGGAATTCTGTTTTCTCAATTAACTTTGCTGATTCTTTCGCTGGATTTGTTCTAGTTGATGATTATGATGATGCGGTACGTGATGTTGCCATGCCATTTGATGTAGCATTACAACGGACACTGCTGAGTAATGACGCATGCCTCTTAACCATTTGTGCTAATACATGTGCTATTGTGAAAGCAGGATCTTGGTTTGCGGTCATTGATTCACATGCTAATAGAAATGTTAATCAGAAACTACAGAAGGCAAGTTGTGTTGCTTATTTTAGCTCTGCTACATCTCTTTATAGCTACGTTTTGGACTTGGCACAGTCATTTGGGGTAAGAACACCACAGTTTGAGATAACTGGAGTTGAAGTGACCATAACTGATGCCAGTGCTGAGGTGCGTACAACATCTGGTCCATCTTCCAGTTACATGGTAAGCACACCGACTACAACGATCAGCAACCCACTTTACAGCAATGTTGTCAAAGGTAAGCCTAAAGTGTACGGACAGCAGGCAGTTGGAAATACTTTCAGCGAGTCCACTACAATTGTAACAACTTCTGAAAACGGCAGAAAATCACATTGTACTCAGGCGGAAATGGAGAAAAACACTGAATCTAAAGCAAGCAGTAAAGTACTCTACAGTGACGTTTTAAAACGTAAGGCCAAGGTATGTGATGCTGACTTTGGTATTGGTGCTGCGAAACACAATTCTGATTTTTCTGAAGTATATACGATTGGCAGGGATGTAAACACAAAACACAGTACACCAAGGAAAACACAAAGCCGACACTATATTGAACCTAAAGGGTCTAATGATTTTCCTAGAAACCACAAGCCCCTTAATCGTTCTGAGCTTAAACCAGAGAAGCTTCACCAGAGTCGTTCATTCCATTATAACAAACAAGTGAGAGACGACAGTGATAAGGCAACAGAGTTTTCAAAAAGAAAGAGAGACAAACAATTCATAACAGAACCTATAGAAATAACCCATAACGGAAGTAAGGGATCAGATTCGGACAGTGTCATTATTAATGATATAAGAATTCATGAGCGACCTTTTAAACCATTAACAGGTCAGGATCAGATGGCTCTGTGCACATGTTTAGAACTGCCTAATGCAAACATTGATGTTATT
Source organism: Borostomias antarcticus (assembly GCF_949987555.1). NCBI lineage: Eukaryota > Metazoa > Chordata > Actinopteri > Stomiiformes > Stomiidae > Borostomias > Borostomias antarcticus. The sequence continues at coordinate 93,916 of NW_028176481.1, forward strand.
GCACCTGCAAATGTTTATAGCATCGGGTCTCCCTGTAAGATGAAGAGCATAAAGCCAGATGGAAACTGTTTCTACCGTAGTTTGTCCTTTAGCATATGCCAAAACGAAGAGAAGCATCTTAAAATTAGACGGGCTATCGTGCGACACCTTCGAGACAACAGTTCCAAATTTGAAACATATTTGAGAGATGAGTACACATCTGTGCAGGACTACATGACCAAATCAAGAATATATTACAGTGGCTCATGGGCAACCGAAATAGACATTTTTGCTGCAGCTGACTTATTAAAAACAACCATCATGACTTTTAATGATAGATGGAATGCACATATGCCTACTACAGATTTGCTCACAGAGAATTGTATTTATTTAAACCACACTGGCAATCATTATGAAGTTGTTACATGTGTTAAACAGGGAGATGCAGGAAATGCTTGTGCAGGAACATGTCATGATAAGGGTGATAACTTGAGGTCATTACGGAAAAGGAAGCTTAATGATGAACCAGACAATGTAAAAGCTAAGAGAGAACGCCAACGGTACCAGAATAAGAGCGATTACAGAGAAAATAAACTTAAAGATCTTAAAGATAAATATCACAAAGACACCGATTTTCAAGAATGTAAGCGTGAATGTATTCGAAGTAAATACAAGACTGATCCAAAGTTCCAGAGATACATGCGTGAACGTATTCGAAGTAAATACAAGACTGATCCAAAGTTCCAGAGATACATGCGTGAACGTATTCGAAGTAAATACAAGACTGATCCAAAGTTCCAGAGATACATGCGTGAACGTATTCGAAGTAAATACAAGACTGATCCAAAGTTCCAGAGATACATGCGTGAACTTATTCGAAGTAAATACAAGACTGATCCAAAGTTCCAGAGATACATGCATGAACGTATTCGAAGTAAATACAAGACTGATCCAAAGTTCCAGAGAGACATGCGCGAACGTGTTAGAATTAAATACAAGACTGATCCAAAGTTCCAGAGGGACATGCGTGACTACAGCATGAAGAAGTACCATGAAAATAATGATGTTCGTCTAAATAAAATCCAAAGAAGTCGTGAGAATTATTTTAAGTCGCAAAAGAGACAGGAAGACATAGATTGTACTATTGCTAATTTTCGTCAAGAAGTCAGCCGTGGTCCAGAATATGTGTGCTCTGTCTGTCACCGTTTACTCTTCAGGAAACAGGTGGTTGAGTGTAAAAGACATTGCTATGAAATCAGAGGAGAGCAAATTGCTGCAGTTGCTAACAGATGTATAACATTGCAATATTTACATGTGTGTGATGCTGAATGCGAACATGAATGCTATTTCTCTACTAGTCCATCAAACAAATTATGGATTTGTTATACATGCCATCGAAAAATACTTTGTGGAAAACTACCAGAAGAGAGTGTTACCAATAACATGCATTTGGAAGAAATCCCCGCCAAACTTAAATGTCTTAACTCTTTGGAACAACATCTTATTGCACGTCATATTCCCTTCATGAAATTGTTGTGTTTGCCTCGAGGACGTCAGAATGCTTGCCACGGACCATGTGTGTCTGTTCCAATTAATACTACAGATGTAACAAATATTCTTCCAAGAAATGAATGTGATGATAAAATGATAAGAGTAAAACTTAAACGGAAATTGACTTTTAAAGGTCACTACGAGTATAAGTTTGTCCATACTGATCGAGTCAGAAATGCACTGAAGTATTTGATGAAAAACAATAAGTGGTATGACGATGTCTTGTTTAATGAAGATTGGGTAAACTCTCTGGATGGAATTGATCATGATGAGGAAAATATAAAACATGAAACACAGTGTCAAGAAACAATTGAAAAGAGTGATGATGAAAACAGCCGTGAAGATGAAGTAGAGGAAGATTTAACATATATTAAAGATCAGAATGGGCTTTTGTCAGATACGTCATTACAACCAGTTGATCTGGGTTCTGAGATAATTGATCAGAATTTTCAAGACATAGTCAATGTGGCACCTGGTGAAGGCAACAGTCCAGTTAGGTTGCTGTCAGATATAACCAATGAAGCAAAATCTTTCCCTGTTTTGTATCCAACTGGCGGACCTACCTTCCATGATAAGAGAGAGGTAAAAATAACTCTGGCACGATACCTGAATACACGCCTACTCAATGCAGATGGTCGTTTTGCACGAAACACAGACTTTATATTTTATGCACAATACATTTCAGAGGTGTATCAAGTTGTGTGTAGTGTTTCCATTGCATTACGCAAAGGTGGTGGCAATAGTTCTTTGAAAGAAATAACACCAGACATGTTGTTAAACTCTGAGTCTCTTCGTAAAATATTACACACTAATGAAGGATACAAGTTTTTACGAGGAATTCGTGGGACACCTCCATACTGGATGTCAGCACAGAAAGATTTGTTTGCCATGATACGACAACTGTCCATACCCACTTTCTTTGCATCTTTTAGCTCTGCTGACTTGAGATGGCCTGAAATGCTGAACACTATGGCAAGACTAGAAGGACAACAAATTGATGTGGATAACCTTGATTGGTCTGAAAAATGTGGACTTCTACGCCGTAATCCTGTCACGGCAGCAAGAATGTTTGATCACAGATGGCATTCTTTTTTGCGTAATGTAATCATGTCTCAAGCTCAGCCCATAGGGAAGGTCAAGGATTACTTTTATCGGATTGAATTTCAACAGCGTGGATCTCCTCATGTACACTGTCTTTTTTGGATTGAAAACGCTCCTAAGATTGATAAAGAAGAGGATGCCGAAGTAACACATTTCATAGACACATACATTACTTGTGAGACTCCACCTCAAACTGACGCAGAGCTTTATGAGACTGTGAACAGCGTGCAAAAGCACAGTACAAGACATTCCAAAACATGCCGTAAGAAAAACACAGTCTGTCGATTTAATTTCCCACGACCACCATCGAGCCGTACTTTTATCACAAGAGGAGGCAACTCGGATGACTTGAATGGCAAAGACAAAACTAAAAATGCAAGTGCAATTATGAAGAAAGTCAAAAGTGCATTGAAGATCCCTGACATGAATTTTGATTCGACTGAGGCATTTTTTGAATCTCTTGGGATAGATCAAGGATTGTTTGAAAGAGCATATAATACATGTTCCAAAAAGAAAAGCGTTGTCCTTAAACGAAATCCAAAAGACATTTGGGTAAATCAGTATAACAGAGACTTACTGCATGCATGGCAAGGCAATATGGATATCCAATATGTGACGGATGCTTTTTCAGTAGTGGTTTATATACTGACATATATCACAAAATCTGAACAAGAAATGGGATTGTTGTTGCAACGTGCACAGAATGAGGCCATGAATGGGAACCTTGATGCAAAAGGAGCATTTAAAAAGCTTGGAAGCATATACCTGCACAACAGAGAAGTTTCAGCTCAAGAAGCAGTGTATCGGTTAACACACATGCACTTGAAGGAATGCTCTTGTCAAGTACAGTTTATTCCCATTGGAGAAAACCCTGTAAGAATGAGTTTGCCTTTGCACCTACTCCAAGGTAAAGCTGAACATAAAAGGTCTCATGATGACAGCAGTTTGTGGATGACCAATGTGGTTGAGAGATATAAGAACAGACCCAAGACGGAGCAATTCGAAATTCTATGCCTTGCCAGTTTTTGTTCTGAATACAGAGTAATCTCAAGGTCACAGGTGTCACCAAGAAAGAGTCTTCAGAATGTGTCATAAAACTAGACAACGACTGTGGTTTTATCCAAAAAAGGACTCGAACTGAACCTGCTGTTGTAAGGTATCCCAGATTTTCTCCAACAAGAAACCCAGAGCAGTACTTTCATTCCTTGCTACAACTGTTTTTGCCATATTATGATGACCATCAGCTCAAGCCAGCCCACTTTGATACATTTGAGCATTTCTATGAGAATGGCGCAGTGAAATGTGTCAATGATCTCCAAACAGTGAAGTAAATTGTTGATGTTAATAAATCTCTTTTTGAAAGAGAAAGTGACGAAATAGACAAAGCTAAAGAATTGCTTGAACAGGACATTGATTTAGAAGATGCCTGGGCTCAAATATGTCCTGAAACAGAAAGAGAACGTCTTCATTGTTTGGAACTGATGAAAGACAAAGTTATGCATGATGAGGATGATCATGAGCAACTTATTCCAGACCTTACTGCAAATCCAGAAACCGCATGCACTCTTGAAACAAATCATGTGTCAATGCCCAGACAGGATGCACTGCATTTACTGCGCTCATTAAATGAAGAGCAGTCGGCAATATTCTATAGTGTCCGTAAGTGGTGTTTGCAGAAGCAGCTTGGACAAAATCCAGAACCATTTCGCCTATTTGTTACTGGTGGTGCTGGTACAGGGAAAAGCCATTTGATCAAAGCAATACATTATGAAGCCTCCCGACTGTTGTCTCCGCTTGCTGAAAACCCTGATGATGTCACTGTACTCTTAACAGCGTCTACAGGTGTGGCTGCATTTAACATTGGTGCTGCAACAATTCACAACACATTCTCCATTGGTGCTAATATCAGATTGCCATATCAACCTCTAGGTGATGAGAAGGTTAATTCTTTACGGACTAAAATGAGCAGTTTGCAAATTCTCATCATTGATGAAGTGTCCATGGTTGACCACCGCCTTCTGGCCTACATTCATGGTAGACTACGTCAGATCAAGCAGACTGGTGATTATTCCCCCTTTGGAAATGTTTGCATTGTTGCTGTGGGCGATTTCTATCAGTTACCAGCTGTAAAAGGTACTCCTCTTTTTGCCGATAACAAAGGAGTCAATCTGTGGGAAAGCAACTTTGAAGTTGTTGAACTAACTAAAGTTGTTAGACAACAAGATGCAACATTTGCTGAGATGCTGAACCGACTGAGAGTTCGTAAAAAGAAAGAACCCCTAAGCGCCAATGATCTTCTGATGTTGAAACGGTGTGAAACTGGTGAAGAACCTGACCACATCCACATATTTGCTACTAATGGAGAAGTTGATGACTATAACCTTAAGAGGCTGCAAAAGACCTGCCCAGACGCAATCAGTATACATGCTCAAGATTTTATCAGAAATCCCAAAACTGGAAGAATGGAACAGATGGTTGGTTTTCACAGCAAAGTGTTTAATTCATGTTTATCAAATTGTGTTTCTTTGGGTATTGGAGCAAGAGTGATGTTGAAGAAAAACATTGATGTGTCTGATGGCCTTGTCAATGGAGCGTTTGGTAGAGTTGTGCACATCAGTAAAGGTCAACAACAGGATGATTTCCCTACAGCTATTCATGTGGAGTTTGATAACCCAAATGTTGGCAAGATTCAGAGATCAAAAACACATCAGAGGTTTTCTGAACATTTAACTCTAATCAAAGTGGAAGAGGATCAAGTCACATATGCTGGTGGAGTACGCCGTCAATTTCCACTGAGACTTGCATGGGCATGCACAGTACACAAGGTTCAAGGTCTTACTGTTGAAAAAGCTGTTGTATCACTCAAGAAGATCTTTACTGCAGGGCAAGCATACGTTGCTTTGAGTCGTGTGAAAACTCTCACTGGATTGATAATTGAAGACTTCAAAGAGTCAACCATATATTGCAATAACAAAATAGACTTGGCCCTGAAAAACTTGCCTCGGTTTTCATTTGAAAAGTCTGTTTTCTCTAATGTTAACCATACCTGCACACTAGCACTTCACAATGTACAAAGTCTAAAAGCCCACATTCAAGACATTCATGCCCATAAAACCCTAATGCAAGCTGATTGTATTTGCTTAACAGAGACATGGCTCAACGTAGACACTGAAGAAGTACCACAACTTCCAGGATTTTGCTTCAACCACAACCCAAGGGCAAACTGTTATGACGACACTCAGCCACTTTTTGCAGAATTGAAACATCAAGAAAGAGGTGGAGTTGGTTTGTATTATTCAGACAACATTGACATGAACACCGTGATTCCAGAAAGATCCAATTTGGAATGGTTGTATTTTGCAATACCTCATGTAAATTTGACTGCTGCTGTTTTGTACAGGCCTAGTTCTTATAAAATTGACATGTTTCGGCAACAACTCTTAAAGGTAATCTGTGAACTTGAGAAGCATCCAGGGAAGAAAATCATAATGGGAGACTTTAATGAAGATGTCTTTGGATCATGTACAATTTTACAGGTAATGGAACACCATGGATATACTCAACATGTACAAACAGCTACAACTGAAAAAGGTACTCTCATAGACCATGTGTACATTAAAGGCACAGACGATGTTATTGTTGAAGTTGTTCAGACATACTACAGTTTTCATGAAGCGATACTTATTTCATTTGTGTAATATTTTTTATAATCACCATTGAATATTAAAGTATACCCATTATATTCTGAGTGCCCTATATTGCACAATGTAATCTTGTCAATGTTATTGTTGCGCAGACTTACAGCATTATAGTTTTCATAGCATGGTACTTATATCACTTTGTTAATATCTCTCACAATTAAAGATATTCACCATTAAATAGTAAAGTATACCTACTGTGAATGTTCAAAGTTTGTTCTAACCTATTCCGTCCGCAAAGCAGGGGGGGGGGGAGGAACATAAGACTGGACGGCTCCCCGTAGCAGGTTTAATTTAATTAATATTTCATTTAATAACACTACACAATTCTGTTTATTTATTCTTTTTCATTTCTGTTGAATTTGCTGGTTTATCTAGTTTTTTTTTCGTTATACAAATGTTACTGTTGGCTGTGTGAAACGAACTACAACAAAACACATTGTGAGTATATAGTTTAACAGTGTTTATTTTTCTAACATACACATGCTATATATGATATATTATAAGTTATATATTATATTATAATATATACTATATATTATAAGTGATGTTATTCTTGTTAAACATGCATTATGTTGGTTTGCTTCACCTACTGTATGTTAAAGCATGTACACTTTTTGTAGAAGGACATGTCTCCTCTAATTACCTTACAGATTTGAAATGAACTATTACAAAGGTAGTCGACCCTGCTCCTGCTTCCCTGAATGTAGAGGAGACCTTACAATGCTGTGGGCGATGGAAAGCCGGCTACAACCCTGATATTGCGTTTGTCAGCCATAGCATCTCTGGACTGAGCAAGAAGCTGGTACTGGAGCCACTGCCAAAAACCCAACACCGCCCCATTGGCCTTACAGTCAATGCCGCAGTAACCCCAGCCACAATTCCTTTCCGGAGAAGTTAACTTTGGGAAAGCAAACTGGCCTGGTTTCCAAGAAGACCTTGAAGGGAAGATTGGCAACCTCCCAGCGGACCCCAAGAACTACGAAATCTTCACCAAACTAGTACACCAGGCAGCCCGGAAGAACATCCCAAGAGGCAGCCACACCCAATACATCGCTGATCCCTTTGCTGACAGCACCATCGAAGTAGGTGAGAGACTCATGACCTCCCTATCAGAACACCGCCAGCAGAAATGGCAAACCCTACTGGAGACAACTGATATGGCAAGAAACAGCAAAAAGGCATGGAACCTCATCTGAAAAATCAGCAATGACCCTCACAGTGTTCAATAAAAATGCAAAGGACTGTGTAAAGACATGCGAAACTGTCATATAACCAACCAGCTTCAAAGACACGAAAGAGAGAGAGAAATGCTGTGGAGTGTATTACCATTCGTCCCCCTACTCTGGTTCTTCATAGCTGGTAAGCTGCTGGTAAATAACTATAATATTCATCATAATATTAATAATGCACTTTCCAATGAGAGACAATCTCAAAATGCTAAAAAAAATATATATATTTCTTGTCTTCTCAGGTTCATCAGCCATCACCTCCCATAGGGACTATCAGCCAGGTTTGCCGAAGCCTATCCACACCAACACTACAGGTCTCATGGAAAGGCCTCTTTTGCAACAAAGGCAATTATACTATCTTGGGGTTGTGGAGGGCAGTTAATTTCTCAGTGGGCATTTATGTAGAAGTCCTCAGGTAGACCTATTATGGGGGTAATTGATAAGTTAAAGTAGAACTAGAAGCCGTGGCTGTTTCCAGGTGACAGTGAATTAGCTGATTAACAAATGCATTTATTTTAAATTATTCTGAGCTTACCTGTTGTGAAGAAGCATTCATTTTGTCTCATTATTTTTCTATACATGTCTGTAACAGGTTCTTGGCAAAACCACTCACATAGCTCACATGTTCCAGTCTACCTGTTGTTCACAGCCAGCTGTCTCCAGAAAACAGTGAGTCGATCAACAAATAAATCTGTTTTTAATTATTCTTATCTGGTGTGAAGGTGCAGATGCATTGGTCTTTTGTCTTATTACTTCCCTGTACATGTCTGTAACAGGTTCTTAGAGAGACCTCTGTTGCAGGTAGCTCATCTTTTCCAGTCTGCCTGCTTGTCGCTTACAGCCAGCTGTCTCCAAGTGTTTACGACACAGCCAACAGTAACATTTGTATAACATTTGTTTTTATGATTTTTGTGCAACAAGCTGCTCTAAATAAATTGCCCCTAGTGGGACTAATAAAGTTGTTTGAATTGAATTGATCACCAAATGAGTCTGTTTTAAAATTTTCTGAGCTTACCGGTCATAAAGAAGCATTGATCTTGTGTGGCACATACCAGTAGTGGGGCTTGATGAATTTCATTCAGTTTCACCAGCAGTGGGACAGGCCAACCTCCTCCAGCCCCCGAGGACCAAGCTCCAAATGGGAGACGGGCCTTCTGCTCCGCCGCTCCCATGCTATCCCTGACCATCTGAGGGCGCCACAGATTCTGGATGCTTTTTAAAAAGGCCTAAAAACCCACCTTATTTTATGAAAGATTTTTGTTAGATTGTGTCAGATTGTTTGTGTTAGTTCTAGCCCTGTGTAGCCTGTCTTGTCATATTTTTTTTTATTTTACATTAGCTGCTGTAGCTTTTTTATGTTTTGTCCTGTAGAACTTTGTTTGTTCAATGTAAAGTGTATTTACAAATAAAATATTATTATTATTGCTATTGCTGATGCTCATCAACCATCACCAGCCACAAACTCCATCAACCAGTTGCAGGGCTTGCCGAAGCCCACCCACAACACTACAGGCCTCATAGAAAGGCCTCTTTTGCAAAGGCCCCTAAGCAGCAGAGGCAGCCATCTACTCATTTAAGGTTATGGAGGCCCATTTTTAAAAGTGTGCATTTCTGTAGAAGGCCTTGGGTAGAGATATTATACTGTAGGCTATGTATAATTGATGTATGTGTGATATAGTTGCTGTTGTAACAGTCATGTTTAAGTACAGTTATTTCTGTGTTTATAAAGGAATTTCGACTTTAATAACTTTAATGGTATTTCTGTTTGAGATAGTGTGTATGATTGCAGAATGCATGCATTCCATTTACAGCTTTAATAGAACAAGGCTATTATATAAAAAGGCAAGTGTATAAAAATATATTAGATTAAAACGACATGAATGGTAACTAATTCTCAAGCTGTCAACATGTGACTTGATGACAGGGGATCCATAACCAGTGTGCCAAATGTGGTTTTGATACATTAGCTGAATCCCAATCTGAGTGCGCAAACCACCCTTCCGCCCCTTCACACTTGAGCCTGAGTCCTGAGCACTTAATGTCAGCTGGAAAGGCCAGAGGGTGCAAGGGCCCTGAATTAAATGCTATTAAAGCATTTCTGATACAACTCCTGTTTAGCGGCATTGTCGCCAAATGCAATTGGCTGTCACAAGCGAACGCATTGGAAAATTAGAAAAAATCATATTGAACCTTTGTAGACTAGGATTAGTCTACATATTGTGTTTTTCACTAAATCCAAAATGGCAGACAATTCAATATAGTATGCAAGACGTAATAGGGTTTGTTTAACTCGGCTTGAGCCAAGGAATCATATAGCACCTTGATTTTGAAAATTGGACTAACGGTTCAAAAGTGGCGTGCATAAATGCATTAGGAACTTTGACATGTTGGTGGCGCTAGAGTGTAGGAGCTGAGGACATGGGTCTTGGTGAGAGGGGTCATGGGACTGTCCCGAATCAGTGTGCCAAATTTCATAACTTTCTACCATACGGTTCTATGGGCTGCCATAGACTCCAATGGCAGAAGAGTATAATAAAGAAAAAAAAAAGGATGATAATAAGAAAAGGTAGAAACATAATGGTGCAAGTACAAGGCTAGACTGACGTGGCGACACGTGGAATCTTCAAAACCTTCCCCTACTCCACAGAAGTCTACACCCACTCACTGCATTTCCTTTACCCACTTTGACTATTTGTACACGGCCATGAACATGGCAAACAATACACAACCAAGTTCCGTCTGCTGCATTTTACACAAGAGGAGCGCATTATTGTACTATATGTGATTGTCTGTACTGTATGTGCTTGTGTCTATGTAATTGTGTCTATTGTATGTTATGTTCTCTGCTGTACTGTATGTCTGTGATTGTCTACTGTATGTGCTTCCGTCTGATTTTCTCTACTGTCTAATTGTCTATGTGATTATCTTTACTGTATAAGCTTGTCTATGTGATTGTCTCTACTGTATGTGCTCGTCTGGATAATCGTCTCTACAACAAAACCCATGAATACGATGTACCGTACTGTAAGATGCCTCCCCCACATGGCAAACATTTGTAATACACACATATTACTTACTCTAAACAATAGGCACACGAGTCCCTGGTCTGTGAGCCAAATTTCACAACTTTTAACTGGCAGGAGCGACCGACAATGATTCTGTTGTCTGCCATTGACTTCCACAGCAGCATAATTACAATAATTAACGGGAATCGAACCCTGAACTCGCTGCTTGCGAGACTGACGCGCTACCCGCTATGCCACGACGGATCTTACAAAGTGCGTCGCAGATTTGAGTGGATAATGTCAGCTTCTGCTTCCTCTTGGTAGAGTGAGTCCTGAGCACTTAATTAATGTCACCTGGTAGGGTTGCTTCCTCTCGGTAGAGTGAGAGGGGGGGGTGTCTTTGTTTAAATTGGCACACAGCGAAAAGTATACATAGCATAGCTCAACTATTTACTTCTTCAGAATCCAGACAATCACACGAACATTTCCATGTATAAAATGTCCTTCGGTCTTCAGAAGTGTAGGAGAGGTGAAGAGTTAGAAACAGTTAGAGATTCTAGAGCGAAGAGAGATTTTCTAGAGTGTGGCTCCATTGATTTCAATGGAGGGGGGGGGGTCATTATTCGAACTGTCACAGAGTGAAAAATATACATCGAAGAGCGATTTTATGAATCCCAAGAGTCGTGTGAACGTTTTGATATATAAAATGTGTATGAGCTGTGAGAATTGGAAGAGGGATGGCAGTTTAGAAAATGTGTGACTTTTTCCAAAATGCGCCTTTCACCACTCTGAAACTGGTGAAATTGTGCAGAAGACAAAAAGTGTTCCTTTCATTCTGCAATCAAACAAATGAAGTAATAATGAAACCATGGGGTGTTTTGAACTCAGCATGAGCCAGGGAATCCATTGCTACCATAATTTTGAAGATTAGACATACAGTTCAAAAGTTACTGGCATAAACGCAACTCCAACTTTGACACGCTGGTGGCGCTAGAGTGCACTAGATGTCAACATGAGGCTTGGTGACAGATGTCATGGATATGTCCCGGATGAGTGTGCCAAATGTGGTTTTGATGGATTAAAACATTACTGAGATATGATCCCTGTTCCTGTTTTGCAGCTTTTCTGCCAATTTTGATTGGCTGTCACGAGCGAATGCAATAGATAATCAAAAATCCCTGTACATCCTTTGTAGACATTGGTGTATAGATGACATCCACCGATGTCCGTGCAGATTGGTGAAAGTTCCTAGGAGGAGATACATTTTAAGGGTTTTGCACATCATTCAAAATGGCGGAGGAGCCAAGATGGCCACAATGACGTCTTAGAGTGCGTTGAATCCGGCTTGAGCCAAGGAATTGAAGGACACCTGAAGTTTGAAAATTGGACTTGCTGAAGAAAAGCTGCATGCATAAATGCACCTCCAACTTTGACACGTTGGTGGCGCTAGAGAGGGTGAGGTGTGGACATGAGACTTGGTGAGGAGGGTTAGGGCACTGTCCCGAATGAGTGTGCCAATTTTCATAACTTTCTACTATAAGCTTCTATGGGCTGCCATAGACTACAATGGCAGAGGAATAATAATAATAATAATAAAGAGAAAAGGTAGAAACTTAATGGGTGCCTGCGCAGCTGCGCTGCTTGGCCCCCAAATATAGCTGCAAGCAGCAATGTGGGGGCCAAGCAGGACATGCGACCAGCGCATAAAAGACAACAAGCGAAACACGTCATAGGAGTCTATTCAAATCGCTACCGCAGTTTTGAAAATCGGGCGTACGGTTCAGAATATACGCACTTCCATCTTTGACAGGTTGGTGGCGCTAGAGACTTTGAGGTGTCGACATAGACTTGGTGACAGGGGTCTCGGGACCGTCCACGATGAGTGTGCCTAATGTGGTTATGATACATCAAAACCTTACTGAGATTTGACCACACTTCCTGTTTGGCGGCTTGGACGCCAAATTCGATTGGCTGTAGCGAGCGAACACCTTCGACAATCGAAAATCCCTCTAGGAGTTTTGTGGACATTAGTCTAAAGAATGTGTACAGCCAGTTTCATGCAGATTGGTGAAAATCCTTAGGAGAAGATACATTTTAAGTGTTTTACACAAAATACAAAATGGCGGGAAATCCAATTGGTGGAAAATGACATCATAGGATGCGATGAACTCGGCATGAGCGAGGGATTCCAACGGTACCTGATTTTTCAAAATCGGTTACACAGGTCAAAAGTTGTGTGCATTAACGCACTTCCAACTTTGACATGGTGGTGGCGCTAGAGGGTTTGAGCTGTCGCAATGCCACTTGCTGCCAGAGGTCATGGGACTGTCCCCGATGAGTGTGCCAAATGTGGCTTTAATACATTAACAATTTTCTGAGATATGACCACACTTCCTGTTTGGCGGCTTGGACACCAAATTTGATTGGCTGTAGCGGGCGAACCCTTTCGAAAATTGAAAATCCCTGAACATCCTATGTGGACATTGGTCTAGAGAATGTGCCTACCGAGTTTCGTGCAGATTGGTCAAAATTCCTAGGAGGAGATACATTTGAAGTGTTTTTCAAAAAATTCAAGATGGCGGAAAATCTATATAACCGGAAGTTATGGGTCCTTGAGGCAAATTTGTTCATCATGAGGAGAGACATATGTGTGCAAAGTGTCATGTCTGTAGGTCAAACGGGGCCTGAGATATGCCTGTTCAAAGTTCGCAACTTCAGTCGGCTGCTATAGCGCCCCCTATTGGCTAATCGATCTGGGTCGTGCTCCATGGACTCAGCACATCATCCTCTACCATCATGCAAATTTTGGTAAAAAGTTACCACTCCGTTCTATAGGCTGCCATTGACTTCAATGGCAGAAGAATAATAATAATAATAATTAAAGCTGCAAGCAGCGTTGTGGGGGCCCATGGATGTATTATATAAACTGGATACAGCCACTCCATTCACTGGCCGCTATCAACAATGAAGCCCTATTGAACCGCGCCATCTTGGCAAAATTTGTAGTCATTTGACTATTTCCGGTTACTTTTGACTTGCGCAGTTGTGCTTTTCTGGCCTTCCGGTTACTTTTGACTTGCGCAGTTGAGCTTCTCTGGCCGACGCGCGTCCACGAAAAAGTTCACATTTATCTGATATGTAGACGCGCGTTCCCGGCTCTCTCGGCTGTCCCCGCTTTGATTTAGCAATGAAAACCGGCTTGCATATTAACCTGTTTTTGTCAAATATATCAATTGGAGAAATTATTTTTTGATCCTGGCATCTTAGTTTTAACAGGTTAAATATAATTGAACATGTTTTGTTTGCTAGTAGATGGTATTCATTCCGTTCGCGATAACGTTATTGCAGCCAGGCTAAATTCCTCCAGGGAGCCAGTGACCGGCGAGTTGAAGAGCTTCACTCCCCGCCAGCAGGAGCTTTGGCCGCGGCTACCGCATCTCGGAAAACCCGCTGAGTTCCTGGCTGCTATTTCACACTCGCCCTTGATCAATCCCAATACCGATCCATGGTAACAATGAATCAATCGTTCAGATCAGATCGGCAGTGCTGCATGCATGTTACAACATCATTGTTACCTTTATTAACATAACCATAGCCTACATTTATCTCTCTAACACTAGGCTATCAATCTTACACCAGTCGGCCATTCGATAAATGGAAGCGGTGAACGCCAACGTTGACTGAAAACACCCAAACTCAGTGTATCGTTTCATCTTCATGCTACACATCAACTCCTTTACATTGTATGTGAATAAATTCCTGTTATTCTAAAAATATCCCATTTCTGTCCATTCCTGGAAAAGGCTAATAATTGCTGTCAAATGATCACTCCAGTTTATCACCGTATCTCACTACCATTTCAACTATGCACAGGAGGTTGTCTTGTGGTCATTTTCATTAAAAAATGATTAGCCTGATCAGTTTGTTGTATGTATTAAGCCCTTTTTGAGCGTTTTGTGTGTGTGCATTGTTAAGTGTAAGCTTATGCAGCCTACTCCAAACTTTAATGGTTACAGCAGTCTTGTCGTCTACAAGCAACAGTCTCTGGCTTTGCATGGCAATTTATGTAGTATCATCCGAGTTCTACAAATGCTGTACTTTTTTGTACTGTAAGTAACCCCTCAATTATTCAATTTTACTGGGGAGCAGTGACCATAGCCTACTTGCCAACCCTCCTGACTTCCGCGGGAGATTCATAAATTTGAACTAGGTTGTGTAGTAGATAGGCTACAATAAATTAGGACAGATGCACATTTACTGAACAGCACAGACAGAAGTCGGACATTAAAAACAATTGCTCCATACACACATAGATATATATATATATATAATGTTTCACATTTCGTTTTAATGCTTTTAATGTCTAATTTGTAATGCTTTTAATGCCCCCCCCCCGCAATTTGGTTTGAAAATGCTCCCTATTTCTGAGGTCCCAAGGTTGGTGAGTATGGCAAGCTATAAGCTATTAATACAAGCATACCGCTCAAAAAGGGCTTAATACATACAACAAACTGATCAGGCTAATCATTTTTTAATGAAAATGACCACAAGACAACCTCCTGTGCATAGTTGAAATGGTAGTGGGATACGGTGATAAACTGGAGTGATCATTTGACAGCAATTATTAGCCTTTTCCAGGAATGGACAGAAATGGGATATTTTTAGAATAACAGGAATTTATTCACATACAATGTAAAGGAGTTGATGTGTAGCATGAAGATGAAACGATACACTGAGTTTGGGTGTTTTCAGTCAACGTTGGCGTTCACCGCTTCCATTTATCGAATGGCCGACTGGTGTAAGATGGATAGCCTAGTGTTAGAGAGATAAATGTAGGCTATGGTTATGTTAATAAAGGTAACAATGATGTTGTAACATGCATGCAGCACTGCCGATCTGATCTGAACGATTGATTCATTGTTACCATGGATCGGTATTGGGATTGATCAAGGGCGAGTGTGAAATAGCAGCCAGGAACTCAGCGGGTTTTCCGAGATGCGGTAGCCGCGGCCAAAGCTCCTGCTGGCGGGGAGTGAAGCTCTTCAACTCGCCGGTCACTGGCTCCCTGGAGGAATTTAGCCTGGCTGCAATAACGTTATCGCGAACAGAATGAATACCATCTACTAGCAAACAAAACATGTTCAATTATATTTAACCTGTTAAAACTAAGATGCCAGGATCAAAAAATAATTTCTCCAATTGATATATTTGACAAAAACAGGTTAATATGCAAGCCGGTTTTCATTGCTAAATCAAAGCGGGGACAGCCGAGAGAGCCGGGAACGTGCGTCTACATTTCAGATAAATGTGAACTTTTTCGTGGATGCGCGTCGGCCAGAGAAGCTCAACTGCGCAAGTCAAAAGTAACCGGAAATAGCCAAGTGACTACAAATCTAGCCAAGATGGCGCGGTTCAATAGGCCTTCACTTTAGATTTCGATTCCTGGGGGCTTGTGGGGGCCAAGCTGACCACGCAAAAGATGAAGCAAATACGACTGATGTTTTGAAGGCTTTAGAGATATGTTTGTCAGACTGCAACTACACTGCAGACTTGGTAAACACAGCAAACGTTATAACCACTGTAAACTTCAACCACTGCAAACTATGAAAATCATTCAGCTCAATAAAACAAGAAAAGTAGGCTGGTCTAATACTCAACACTCGTGGGCAGCGGATGAGAGCTAAAGTCTTTCCCACACCCGTGTGGCCAGCCCGTTCGTGGAAATTCTGCCACACCTTCTCTTTCAAGGCTGTAGGGAGGACCAGCTGAAAGATATAGTTTGCGGTGTTGGGGTCCCTCACACACTGATGCAAGACTCCCTCCCTCAGAGTCAGCCTCTATCTCTCCTTGAGGATCTGCCGAGTGTCACGTTGCAGGGCGATCCTTTCTGTTGCACTGGGCGGTTTCCCTGTCTGCAAGGATAACAGCATGTGGCGAATCATGTCATCTTTTTTGCTGGGCGTCCTTCCATTCTCCAGGGGGTTCGGCCCAGCTGCACTTCTTCTAGGTCAACTTGGACAGGAGAGTTAAGCATTTCTGGGCATGGGTTTTCCACCCCGGTGAGAAAAGTCTTCAGGGCCAGGATCTCCTCCTCTTCACCATCCTCTCCTCCATCCACAGGTACACGAGATAGGGCATCAGCATTAACATTGGTTTTGTCAGGCTGGAACTTGATGTTGAAGTGGTAGTTGTAGAGTCTGGCTGCCCACTGTTGCTCCAAGCTTCTCAGGTTCACCTCCTGTAAGTTTGCGAGAATGTTGTTGTCAGTGAACACTACAAAATGGGAGCCTAGAGTGGAATTTCTTGCTGCACCAGCGAAAGACGGCCTACCTTCTGATAGCAATGAAGGTAAACAGGAGTCTGGCCAGTGTTCTTCACTTCTTCACTTGCACCTTCCCATTCAGACAAACTAGACTCCATTGAATCTTCAAAACCTTCCCCTACTCCACAGAAGTCTACACCCACTCACTGCATTTCCTTTACCCACTTTGACTATTTGTACACGGCCATGAACATGGCAAACAATACGCAACCAAGTTCCGTCTGCTGCATTTTACACAAGAGGAGCGCATTACTGTACTATATGTGATTGTCTGTACTGTATGTGCTTGTGTCTATGTAATTGTGTCTATTGTATGTTATGTTCTCTGCTGTACTGTATGTCTGTGATTGTCTACTGTATGTGCTTCCGTCTGATTTTCTCTACTGTATGCAATTGTCTATGTGATTATCTTTACTGTATGAGCTTGTCTATGTGATTGTCTCTACTGTATGTGCTTGTCTGGATAATCGTCTCTACAACAAAACCCATGAATATGATGTACCGTACTGTAAGATGCCTCCCCCACATGGCAAACATTTGTAATACACACATATTACTTACTCTAAACAATAGGCACACGAGTCCCTGGTCTGTGAGCCAAATTTCACAACTTTTAACTGGCAGGAGCGACCTACAATGATTCTGTTGTCTGCCATTGACTTCCACAGCAGCATATTACAATAATTATAAGAATGCACTTTGGATGAACGGGAATCGAACCCTGAACTCGCTGCTTGCGAGACTGACGCGCTACCCGCTATGCCACGACGGATCTTACAAAGTGCGTCGCAGATTTGAGTGGATAATGTCAGCTTCTGCTTCCTCTTGGTAGAGTGAGTCCTGAGCCCTTAATTAATGTCACCTGGTAGGGTTGCTTCCTCTCGGTAGAGTGAGAGGGGGGGGTGTCTTTGTTTAAATTGGCACACAGCGAAAAGTATACATAGCATAGCTCAACTATTTACTTCTTCAGAATCCAGACAATCACGCGAACATTTCCATGTATAAAATGTCCTTCGGTCTTCAGAAGTGTAGGAGAGGTGAAGAGTTAGAAACAGTTAGAGATTCTAGAGCGAAGAGAGATTTTCTAGAGTGTGGCTCCATTGATTTCAATGGAGGGGGGGGGGTCATTATTCGAACTGTCACAGAGTGAAAAATATACATCGAAGAGCTTAGCCTTTTTGATTTTATGAATCCCAAGAGTCGTGTGAACGTTTTGATATATAAAATGTGTATGAGCTGTGAGAATTGGAAGAGGGATGGTAGTTTAGAAAATGTGACTTTTTCCAAAATGCGCCTTTCAGCACTCTGAAACTGGGGAAATTGTGCAGAAGACAAAAAGTGTTCCTTTCATTCTGCAATCAAACAAATGAAGTAATAATGAAACCATGGGGTGTTTTGAACTCAGCATGAGCCAGGGAATCCATTGTTACCATAATTTTGAAGATTGGACATACAGTTCAAAAGTTACTGGCATAAACGCAACTCCAACTTTGACACGCTGGTGGCGCTAGAGTGCACGAGATGTCAACATGAGGCTTGGTGACAGATGTCATGGGTATGTCCCGAATGAGTGTGCCAAATGTGGTTTTGATAGATTAAAACATTACTGAGATATGACCCCAGTTCCTGTTTTGCAGCTTTTCTGCCAATTTTGATTGGCTGTCACATGCGAACACAATGGATAATCAAAAATCCCTGTACATCCTTTGTAGACATTGGTGTATAGATGACATCCACCGATGTTCATGCAAATTGGTGAAAGTTCCTAGGAGGAGATACATTTTAAGGGTTTTGCACATCATTCAAAATGGCGGAGAAGCCAAGATGGCCACAATGACGTCATAGAGTGCGTTGAATCCGGCTTGAGCCAAGGAATTGAAGGACACCTGAAGTTTGAAAATTGGACTTGCTGAAGAAAAGCTGCATGCATAAATGCACCTCCAACTTTGACACGTTGGTGGCGCTAGAGAGGGTGAGGTGTGGACATGAGACTTGGTGAGGAGGGTCAGGGCACTGTCCCGAATGAGTGTGCCATTTTTCATAACTTTCTACCATAAGCTTCTATGGGCTGCCATAGACTACAATGGCAGAGGAATAATAATAATAAAGAAAGAAGAAAGAGAAAAGGTACAAACTTAATGGGTGCCTGCGCAGCTGCGCTGCTTGGCCCCCAAATATAGCTGCAAGCAGCAATGTGGGGGCCAAGCAGGACATGCGACCAGCGCATCAAAGACAACAAGCGAAACACGTCATAGCCGCATTCAAAGCTCTACCGCAGTGTTGAAAATTGGGCGTACGGTTCAGAATATACGTACTTCCAACTTTGACAGGTTGGTGGTGCTAGAGACTTTGAGGTGTCGACATAGACTTGGTGACAGGGGTCACGGGACCGTCCACGATGAGTGTGCCTAATGTGGTTATGATACATCAAAACCTTACTGAGATTTGACCACACTTCCTGTTTGGCGGCTTGGACGCCAAATTCGATTGGCTGTAGCGAGCGAACACCTTCGACAATCGAAAATCCCTCTAGGAGTTTTGTGGACATTGGTCTAAAGAATGTGTACAGCCAGTTTCATGTAGATTGGTGAAAATCCTTAGGAGAAGATACATTTTAAGTGTTTTACACAAAATACAAAATGGCGGGAAATCCAATTGGTGGAAAATGACATCATAGGATGCGATGAACTCGGCATGAGCGAGGGATTCCAACGGTACCTCATTTTTTAAAATCGGTTACACAGGTCAAAAGTTGTGTGCATTAACGCACTTCCAACTTTGACATGGTGGTGGCGCTAGAGGGTTTGAGCTGTCGCAATGCCACTTGCTGCCAGAGGTCATGGGACTGTCCCCGAAGAGTGTGCCAAATGTGGCTTTAATACATTAAATATTTGCTGAGATATGACCACACTTCCTGTTTGGCGGCTTAGAGGCCAAATTTGATTGGCTGCAGCGAGCGAACGCAATGGACAATCAGAAATCCCTGTAAGACTTTTGTGGACATCGGTCTACAGATTGTGCCTACCGAGTTTCGTGCAGATTGGAGAAAAAACCTAGGAGGAGATACATTTTGAGAGTTTTTTACAAAATCCAAAATGGCGGAAAATCCAATATGGCGGAAAATGATGTCATGGGGTGCGTTGAACTCGGCTTAAGCCAAGGAATCCAACGGTACCTTGTTTTTGAAAATCGGGCTTACAGGTCAAAAGTTGTGTGCACAAACGCACCTCCAACTTTGACATGTTGGTGGCGCTAGAGGGTTCGAGCTGTGTACATGGGTCTTGGTGAAAAGACTCAGGGGACTGTCATGAATGAGTGTGCCAATTTTCACAACTTTTTACCATATGGTTCTATGGGCTGCCATAGACTCCAATGCCAGAGGAAGATGAATAATAATAATAATTAAAGCTGCAAGCAGCGTTGTGGGGGCCAAGCTGACCACGCAAAAGAGGAAGCAAATACGACTGATGTTTTGAAGGCTTTAGAGATATGTTTGTCAGACTGCAACTACACTGCAGACTTGGTAAACACAGCAAACGTTATAACCACTGTAAACTTCAACCACTGCAAACTATGAAAATCATTCAGCTCAATAAAACAAGAAAAGTAGGCTGGTCTAATACTCAACACTCGTGGGCAGCGGATGAGAGCTAAAGTCTTTCCCACACCCGTGTGGCCAGCCCGTTCGTGGAAATTCTGCCACACCTTCTCTTTCAAGGCTGTAGGGAGGACCAGCTGAAAGATGGAGTTTGCGGTGTTGGGCAAGCAGGATGCCTGACCGGCGCATCAAAGACAAGTGAAACGCACCATTAAGTTATTAATGTTTTGGAAAAGTGTGACCCATGACACTCAAGATGCAACGCCTACCCAACATGGCAAACATTTGTAATACACACATATTACTTATCTAAACAAGAGCAATCTATGGACAATGCTTCTTAATGGCACAAACACATGTAGAAATTTGAATTATTTATTGGCAAGACTTGGCACCAAGTAGTGTTCACTACAAGCCATGGTAGGCAGGTAACAATAAACCAAAAACATACATGTTAAGTACAGTGTGTGTCAGTAAATCCAGTTGTAAACCAAAGTGACAAGTCAGACAAGTAATGCTCTTGAATGCCACCCCAAAAAATGGCCAGTGATCTACTTTTTAGAATGCCTCTTTGTCAACTTCTGCTTACCAAGATGCTTTTCTGAACTGGCAGAGGAGTCATCGGCAGCATCAAACAGACGAGTACAAAGTACAGGGGCATCTGGCAAAGCCATGTTGTCCTGTATGTAAGGGTTTTGTGTTAGATTGGCAGCCTGAGCAAAATCCATAGCCAACGCACGCTCACCCCTAACTTTGAGATGAACTTTTTCGTGGCTACATATCTCCGCTTCTACACTGAGGATATTGTTAGAAATGCCGCTTAGTGGAACCGCTTCCCTAAGCAATGTGTTGTCAACAGATACAGTGTAAATATTCTCATCTACACCTTTCACAGAGAGTTGAGCGGAAACTTCCACTGTCAATACTTTGTTGCGGTAGGACATATTACATACAGTACACCTGGAACAGACTGTATTGTCATTAACTGTCAACAATATGACGCTTAGGACAGTAATATGCCCTATTTACTGAAGCTCCTATGAGGTCACCTGTTATGTCTGTAACATCACTAGGAGCCTCAGCTGCATGCCCCTGATCATGTGTGATGGTCATGGCGGTCTTGTAACTGCAATTTAATGTGTACTGCCCCTTGAACTCCTTGACAAACACACGTGTGCAATTGTACCACTCACTGATGACCACCTCCTTTTCACCCCACACAGTAAGGTCCATGGTGCCTGTACTGTCAGCAACAGCATAAACGGAGATCTTTCTGGGGCCATTTCTTGTTGCAATGGTGCGTGACTCCTTGAGCTCTATAATCTTGACTGTGACATTCACCTGGAAAACATGAACACAGATTGAGGCTCAGTTGACGTCCAGCCCAACATGACTCAAAAGGGTGAGTCCACACTCCATAGCAATAAAACACCACAGTACATACATAAGGTTATAAAGGCAACATGACTACAGTATAAAGTTTTGCGGATGCTCATAATACCACATGCAGTAGTGAGCAGGACATAATGTATTGTTTGCATCGTTTGTTTTTGGTCCCAATACATTCCCTCATAACCCCCGTTACTTGAACTTACATCCAGATTTTCCCTAGGATCATGAGTAATTTCTTGTAGTGTCATCTCAGTGGTGTCACACTGCTGACCACTCGCAAAAGCAAAGTCAAGCTTGCGCTTCAAGGACATGCGGGTGCGGTCACTGACGATGATGTCCATCTCACAAGGCTTGTATCTTGATTGGCGAAACGCAACATCATGTAGTTGCACTGGACTCCTGTAACACACAGAATCCCTTGTTAGACAGGTGACCATTGCATCAGAAATGATACAGCAGTCTACAGACATGCATGCAAGATAATACGTTAACAGTTACATGTATAGGCCAGCTCTACTTGTATTTGTCTGTTTAACTATGTATGCGTGTGTGGGGGGGGGGGACTTGTAGCATATTCAAATGTGTAAGAAAATGCTGCCTTTATATCTGTTGTATACGTTCTGTAAAGCTTGCAGGGACTGCAGATGCAAATAACCTTTAAGATAAAGGGGGGGAAATGCATTAAGTGACATGTATGGTTGATTTGTCCATTGTCCTTTGTCAAAAAAGATTAAACAAATAAAGAAAGCAATGTAGGCATGTTATCCTAAAGTTTGAAAACAAACATGTTGACTGCTGTTGTAGGCTAGTGCACAAATGTATTTCAGCATGGCAAGGCTAAAACATTTGTATGCTTTTATACAAAACGTATAGCAAATGTTGTCCATGAATGAAATTGTCTACACTTGTTACCTGTCTTTTTCGGCGATAGCAAATTCGTTGCGGCGTTTGGGTGTGAAGACCACAATCCGGCTGGTCTTGTCGGCCTCCTGGAGAGTGGCTTCGAAATACTTGGTGCTGGAGCTCTGGGCTTGCATAATGTCGGAGACGTCATGAAGATAGCCCTCCACACCAATCTTCTCCACACCAGTCGGCGCCACTTTACTAGAACGGTCCATACTGCAACCAAAGTAACAAGGTCAAGGTCAACTTTATTTATAAAGCACGTTTAAAATCAACCGAAGTTGCACCAAAGTGCTGTACAATATATAAAATAAACTAAAACAAAAAACAGAATAAAGTGCACATAATCACAGAACAATAAAAGGACAGGACACAAAACAGGACAGGGGATGTAGGCCATCAGGCCTCAAAAGCCAGTGCAAACAAGTGAGTCTTAAGCTGAGACTTAAAGAGCCCTAGGTTCTGTGCGTGTCTAATGTGTGGAGGGAGGCTGTTCCAAACCAAAGTAACAATACATTCAGCAGGCGTATTTTTGGGTAGCTGGCTCGCTAGCTAGCCTACCTATGGCATGCGTGGAGATGAATGGTTATATCGTAGCAGACATAGAAACAGCCTTAGTTTGAATGTGCTAGTTTACTTTAGCGCATGATTACATAACATAACTTGACGGTGACAATATTCTGGAAGCGCCACAACAAAAAACATGGGATAGATACACGACAAGTCTTCATGGTCAAGTAAAAACCCAAAGAGCAACAAATGAGGCTTGCTGAAATATCTCACCTGGGTTCTCTTCAGGTGTGCGAGGTAAACGCCGTCTCGCAGTTTTCTGCGCGGTCTTCTTGTCTGTCGTTGTTGTTCTCGTAGGTTTAGTCTCGTTTTCTGTTTTTTTGTTCTTCTCTGCCTTCAGCGTGTTATGTTTGAGGATTCAAGCTGGCGTTTAAATAGGGTACAGGCCCGTTGGATTCTGGGACATGAGGAGGTTAGCAGGTGAGTTGTATGACTTGATTAATTGCTAATCAATCAGTGGCGCGCGGTTATTGTCTAGACCAATCAGAGGCGAGACACCCCAGGTGAATAGGCTAAAAAAATGATTTAATAGGTATCACCATGATAATTACCCAGTTGATTACTTATGATAAGACTATGTTTTTTTGTATTTCAAGTTTTATGAAATGTTATGTTTAAATATGCAAATTAGTCATTATCTTATCAAATATGCGCTAATTTGCATAACTTTCCAGAACAGAAATCTGAAGTTTGGATAAAGCCAGATTAAAAATTATTGTTTCATTTTGTTGACATATTAGAGTCAAAGGCTTTTACAGAGGGGATTTTTGATATCTCTTTTTATCACTCCATAAAGCAGAAAATAGTTCAACAGCCATAAAAAAATATATTTTCGCCATGTTTTTAGGAATAAAAATGTTATATAATTCAGGCTTTGAATGACATATGAACAAACCCCTCTGTAAAAGCCTAAACATAGATGGGAGTAAAACTGGAAAGTTTGGTGTATGTACGTGCTACTGAAGTGGAGATTTTGATCTCAGAGTATGAGAAAAAACTCATTTAGAGAAAACAGGCTTTTAAAATATGATTCCATACATTTTGTTGGAAAGCACTATTTACAGACACAATATCTAATCAAATCATTAGAAACAACAATATTGAACATCTAAAACATAAAAACTGATGACAACAGCATTTATGAACTGAATAGAACCAGTCTCTCTCTCACACACACACACACGCGCACACACACACACACACTGCCACCAGTAGAACTGCCAACCTAGTTTGTTGTATGTCTACCTCTATAACACAGCCTAGTTGACCATGCCTGTCTTTAGCCTAGGTTTCCATGCCTGCTCCATATGTTCATTCAAACGCGCGACATGAATTAGTACTGCTGTGTGGCGCGTTGGTCCCTCCCGCTATAGGCTACTGATCCGGGCATCTGTCGCGTTTTGAGAACTTCACTGGAGAGTGCAACTGATGAAGGCTTTGTATGTTTGTCAGACTGCAACTACACTGCAGACTTGGTAAACACAGCAAACGTTATAACCACTGTAAACTTCAACCACTGCAAACTATGAAAATCATTCAGCTCAATAAAACAAGAAAAGTAGGCTGGTCTAATACTCAACACTCGTGGGCAGCGGATGAGAGCTAAAGTCTTTCCCACACCCGTGTGGCCAGCCCGTTTGTGGAAATTCTGCCACACCTTCTCTTTCAAGGCTGTAGGGAGGACCAGCTGAAAGATGGAGTTTGCGGTGTTGGGCAAGCAGGATGCCTGACCGGCGCATCAACGACAAGTGAAACGCACCATTAAGTTATTAATGTTTTGGAAAAGTGTGACCCATGACACTCAAGATGCAACGCCTACCCAACATGGCAAACATTTGTAATACACACATATTACTTATCTAAACAAGAGCAATCTATGGACAATGCTTCTTAATGGCACAAACACATGTAGAAATTTGAATTATTTATTGGCAAGACTTGGCACCAAGTAGTGTTCACTACAAGCCATGGTAGGCAGGTAACAATAAACCAAAAACATACATGTTAAGTACAGTGTGTGTCAGTAAATCCAGTTGTAAACCAAAAGTGACAAGTCAGACAAGTAATGCTCTTGAATGCCACCCCAAAAAATGGCCAGTGATCTACTTTTTAGAATGCCTCTTTGTCAACTTCTGCTTACCAAGATGCTTTTCTGAACTGGCAGAGGAGTCATCGGCAGCATCAAACAGACGAGTACAAAGTACAGGGGCATCTGGCAAAGCCATGTTGTCCTCTATGTAAGGGTTTTGTGTTAGATTGGCAGCCTGAGCAAAATCCATAGCCAACGCACGCTCACCCCTAACTTTGAGATGAACTTTTTCGTGGCTACATATCTCCGCTTCTACACTGAGGATATTGTTAGAAATGCCACTTAGTGGAACCGCTTCCCTAAGCAATGTGTTGTCAACAGATACAGTGTAAATATTCTCATCTACACCTTTCACAGAGAGTTGAGCGGAAACTTCCACTGTCAATACTTTGTTGCGGTAGGACATATTACATACAGTACACCTGGAACAGACTGTATTGTCATTAACTTTGTCAACAATATGACGCTTAGGACAGTAATATGCCCTATTTACTGAAGCTCCTATGAGGTCACCTGTTATGTCTGTAACATCACTAGGAGCCTCAGCTGCATGCCCCTGATCATGTGTGATGGTCATGGCGGTCTTGTAACTGCAATTTAATGTGTACTGCCCCTTGAACTCCTTGACAAACACACGTGTGCAATTGTACCACTCACTGATGACCACCTCCTTTTCACCCCACACAGTAAGGTCCATGGTGCCTGTACTGTCAGCAACAGCATAAACGGAGATCTTTCTGGGGCCATTTCTTGTTGCAATGGTGCGTGACTCCTTGAGCTCTATAATCTTGACTGTGACATTCACCTGGAAAACATGAACACAGATTGAGGCTCAGTTGACGTCCAGCCCAACATGACTCAAAAGGGTGAGTCCACACTCCATAGCAATAAAACACCACAGTACATACATAAGGTTATAAAGGCAACATGACTACAGTATAAAGTTTTGCGGATGCTCATAATACCACATGCAGTAGTGAGCAGGACATAATGTATTGTTTGCATCGTTTGTTTTTGGTCCCAATACATTCCCTCATAACCCCCGTTACTTGAACTTACATCCAGATTTTCCCTAGGATCATGAGTAATTTCTTGTAGTGTCATCTCAGTGGTGTCACACTGCTGACCACTCGCAAAAGCAAAGTCAAGCTTGCGCTTCAAGGACATGCGGGTGCGGTCACTGACGATGATGTCCATCTCACAAGGCTTGTATCTTGATTGGCGAAACGCAACATCATGTAGTTGCACTGGACTCCTGTAACACACAGAATCCCTTGTTAGACAGGTGACCATTGCATCAGAAATGATACAGCAGTCTACAGACATGCATGCAAGATAATACGTTAACAGTTACATGTATAGGCCAGCTCTACTTGTATTTGTCTGTTTAACTATGTATGCGTGTGTGGGGGGGGGGGACTTGTAGCATATTCAAATGTGTAAGAAAATGCTGCCTTTATATCTGTTGTATACGTTCTGTAAAGCTTGCAGGGACTGCAGATGCAAATAACCTTTAAGATAAAGGGGGGGAAATGCATTAAGTGACATGTATGGTTGATTTGTCCATTGTCCTTTGTCAAAAAAGATTAAACAAATAAAGAAAGCAATGTAGGCATGTTATCCTAAAGTTTGAAAACAAACATGTTGACTGCTGTTGTAGGCTAGTGCACAAATGTATTTCAGCATGGCAAGGCTAAAACATTTGTATGCTTTTATACAAAACGTATAGCAAATGTTGTCCATGAATGAAATTGTCTACACTTGTTACCTGTCTTTTTCGGCGATAGCAAATTCGTTGCG
The DNA here is from genome assembly GCF_949987555.1 of Borostomias antarcticus. Taxonomy (NCBI): domain Eukaryota; kingdom Metazoa; phylum Chordata; class Actinopteri; order Stomiiformes; family Stomiidae; genus Borostomias; species Borostomias antarcticus. Next base: position 121,156 of record NW_028176481.1, read on the forward strand.
GCGTTTGGGTGTGAAGACCACAATCCGGCTGGTCTTGTCGGCCTCCTGGAGAGTGGCTTCGAAATACTTGGTGCTGGAGCTCTGGGCTTGCATAATGTCGGAGACGTCATGAAGATAGCCCTCCACACCAATCTTCTCCACACCAGTCGGCGCCACTTTACTAGAACGGTCCATACTGCAACCAAAGTAACAAGGTCAAGGTCAAGGTCAACTTTATTTATAAAGCACGTTTAAAATCAACCGAAGTTGCACCAAAGTGCTGTACAATATATAAAATAAACTAAAACAAAAAACAGAATAAAGTGCACATAATCACAGAACAATAAAAGGACAGGACACAAAACAGGACAGGGGATGTAGGCCATCAGGCCTCAAGCCAGTGCAAACAAGTGAGTCTTAAGCTGAGACTTAAAGAGCCCTAGGTTCTGTGCGTGTCTAATGTGTGGAGGGAGGCTGTTCCAAACCAAAGTAACAATACATTCAGCAGGCGTATTTTTGGGTAGCTGGCTCGCTAGCTAGCCTACCTATGGCATGCGTGGAGATGAATGGTTATATCGTAGCAGACATAGAAACAGCCTTAGTTTGAATGTGCTAGTTTACTTTAGCGCATGATTACATAACATAACTTGACGGTGACAATATTCTGGAAGCGCCACAACAAAAAACATGGGATAGATACACGACAAGTCTTCATGGTCAAGTAAAAACCCAAAGAGCAACAAATGAGGCTTGCTGAAATATCTCACCTGGGTTCTCTTCAGGTGTGCGAGGTAAACGCCGTCTCGCAGTTTTCTGCGCGGTCTTCTTGTCTGTCGTTGTTGTTCTCGTAGGTTTAGTCTCGTTTTCTGTTTTTTTGTTCTTCTCTGCCTTCAGCGTGTTATGTTTGAGGATTCAAGCTGGCGTTTAAATAGGGTACAGGCCCGTTGGATTCTGGGACGTGAGGAGGTTAGCAGGTGAGTTGTATGACTTGATTAATTGCTAATCAATCAGTGGCGCGCGGTTATTGTCTAGACCAATCAGAGGCGAGACACCCCAGGTGAATAGGCTAAAAAAATGATTTAATAGGTATCACCATGATAATTACCCAGTTGATTACTTATGATAAGACTATGTTTTTTTGTATTTCAAGTTTTATGAAATGTTATGTTTAAATATGCAAATTAGTCATTATCTTATCAAATATGCGCTAATTTGCATAACTTTCCAGAACAGAAATCTGAAGTTTGGATAAAGCCAGATTAAAAATTATTGTTTCATTTTGTTGACATATTAGAGTCAAAGGCTTTTACAGAGGGGATTTTTGATATCTCTTTTTATCACTCCATAAAGCAGAAAATAGTTCAACAGCCATAAAAAAATATATTTTCGCCATGTTTTTAGGAATAAAAATGTTATATAATTCAGGCTTTGAATGACATATGAACAAACCCCTCTGTAAAAGCCTAAACATAGATGGGAGTAAAACTGGAAAGTTTTATGTACGTGCTACTGAAGTGGAGATTTTGATCTCAGAGTATGAGAAAAAACTCATTTAGAGAAAACAGGCTTTTAAAATATGATTCCATACATTTTGTTGGAAAGCACTATTTACAGACACAATATCTAATCAAATCATTAGAAACAACAATATTGAACATCTAAAACATAAAAACTGATGACAATAACAGCATTTATGAACTGAATAGAACCAGTCTCTCTCTCACACACACACACACACACACGCGCGCACACACACACACACACACACACACACACAGCCACCAGTAGAACTGCCAACCTAGTTTGTTGTATGTCTACCTCTATAACACAGCCTAGTTGACCATGCCTGTCTTTAGCCTAGGTTTCCATGCCTGCTCCATATGTTCATTCAAACGCGCGACATGAATTAGTACTGCTGTGTGGCGCGGTGGTCACTCCCGCTATCTCTCTCCTGTTGTCCGGCTGACAGCTTGCGCATCGATGCACTTTGTGAAGTAATTTCACTGTCTGCTTCATTCGATTGCTTTCCCTTCTCTTCCATTCCCTTTTTCTGATTACACCTTGCAAGTGACAACTGTTGTCGTCTTTTCTGTGAGCGTTTTACACTAATTGGCGTCGGCATCTTGAGATTTTTAAAGGTCCCGCTGAAAGCTATCAGGAAGTGTCAAGCACGTCACGTGACGAATCTGAACCAATCACGTTCTCAGAAATCAACACCAGCCAATGAGATTTCACTCCGCAATGCATTGTGGGAAGCTTCAAGATAACGTGTTGACGACGGTCATTGAGTGATTATCCGATAGAGAGGTATGTATGCATGCGTTTCTCCACAACCATGTTTTTGTGTGCCTGCTATGGGCTATAAACCTACTCTATCACATATCCAGCTACATCTGTCTACATAAATTGTCGATTAACCGATAAGCTTGGAAGGGCTATAAACGAGTTGTTTTGTGCATTAAGAGCATCCGTTTCATCAAACGTTATGTAGCACTAGCTAGGTAGCTAACGCTAGCTAGCTAGACCTAGCAAAGCTGCATCAAGCTTAGGGAAGGTTACGACGGTTTTGGCCTCTATGCTGGCGGCACACATTTCAAACCTAGAATATTGTTGATATGATGTTGTAAGCACAAACTAAAATTAGGCCTGGTTATTTGTGCTAACCTGAAGCGTTAGCTGGGCAGCTATTGTCTTGTAGGCGAGCCGTGCTTGCTAGCTCTGTTAATGGTGTTCTTTGATGTAGCCAGCTAGGTATATGAAACGTTAATGTAGTGGTGAGGTGATGTCATTAGGTGGGCTAGCTTGCAGAAGCTAGCCCAACTTGTGATATTCCCACTATTTCTTTATTATTATTATTATTATTCTCCCCGCTTTTTTGAACCTCTACTAGTTCTTCATACTTTGTGCTAGAAACCTCATTCAAACTTTAAAATGTTCATGACGTTCAGCTCTTGAACGGATCCATTCAGATTTTTGATATTTGTTATAGTTTTTTAGAAATTTAACTTTTAAAACTATTTTTTGTCCTATTGAAACTGCTTGAAATGCTTTTGGAATGTTCAGAAATTTTATGTTTTTAGAGTGGTGGCAGCAGTTGCTTTGAAAATATTCACACATTTTGTAAACTGCTGGCACTCCTACAGTTTTGAAAGCTCACACACATATTATACATCAAAACATTCACACAACTGTGCTGATTCGTACAATGTAAGTATCTAAGCAATGTGACTTATAGTTTTCGCTGTATGACGATTTGTTCGGCAACTGCGCTCCTCATTGAAACGTATGGCAACACACTCTAGCTTTTGAGCTGCTAATTTTGCATTTTTACTCTTTTTCTAACTTGTCGCTATGCCTACAGTTTTAACAGCTCATACACATATTATATATCGAAACGTTCCCATAACTGTGCTGATTCGTACAATAAAAGTATCTAAGCCGTGTGACTTGTAGTTTTCGCTGTATGACGATTTGTTCGGCAACTGCGCTCCCCATTGAAATGTATGGGCCCACACTCTACCTTTTGAGCTGCTAATTTTGCATTTTTACCCTTTTTCTAACACGTCACCATGCCTACAGTTTTTAAGCTACATGGACATATCATATCCTAAAATGTTCAGCATTTTCCCAGGATTCCTACGGTGTCAATATCTAGGCTGTGACATTTATACTTTTTGAGAGAGAGCTGTCTGAAGCCAACATGCCTTTCCATTGAAGTGAATGAGAGGATGCTCACAGTGTCAGTTGGGATTTGAATTTGGGGACACGTGCATGCTCTCTGTACAGGCACCCTTTTATGACTATTGTGGTAGCATTCATATTCATTCATTCCTTCCTTCCATCCATCCTTTCTTCCCTTCCTTCCTTCCATCCATCCTTCCTTCCATCCTTCCTTCCTTCTTTCCTTCCTTTCTTCCTTTCCTTCCTTTCCTTTCCTTTCCTTCCTTTCCTTTCCTTCCTTCCTTCTTTCCTTCCTTCCTTCCTTCCTTCCTTCCTTCCTTCCATCCTTCCTTCCTTCCTTCCATCCATCCTTCTTTCCTTCCTTCCTTTCCTTCCATCCATCCTTCCATCTTTCCTTCCTTCCTTCCTTCCTTCCATCCTTCCTTCCTTCCATACTTCCTTCCATCCTTCCTTCTTTCCTTCCTTCCTTCCTTCCTTCCTTCTTTCTCTTTCTTTCTTTCTTTCTTTCTTTCATCCATCCATCCATCCATCCATCCATCCATCCTTCTTTCTTTCTTTCTTTCTTTTTTTCTTTCTTTCTTTCTTTCTTTCATCCATCCATCCTTCTTTCTTACTTTCTTTCTTTCTTTCTTTCATCCATCCATCCTTCTTTCTTTATTTCTTTCTTCCATCCATCCTGCTTTCTTTCATTCCTTCCTTCCTTCCTTCCTTCCTTCCTTGCATCCTTCCTTCCATCCATCCTTCCATCCTTCCCTCCTTCCTTGCTTCCTTCCTTCCATCCTTCCATCCATCCTTCCTTCCTTCCATCCTTCCTTCCTTCCTTCCTTTCATCCTTCCTTCCATCCATCCTTCCATCCTTCCTTCCATCCTTCCATCCTTCTTTCTTTCTTTCTTTCTTTCTCTTCGTGGTGGCGTGGTGGTCTCGCCACCACGCCACAGACCCCACAACTCAGCCCCTGATTGAGCTAGAGACACACAGTCTTCACCAGTGGGTGCAAGGAGACTGCCCCGACGTCTTCATGGTGGAGTCAGGTAGGTGGCCCGGAGAGGGGTACACTGTCCCTGACTGGCTCTGACCTGAGGGGGTGGAGTCTCATCACCACGCCACTATCCATGCCACGGGCCCCACAACTCAACCCCTGAGTGGGCTAGAGACACAGTCTTCATTGGTGGATGCATTGAAATTGCCCAGAGGTCACTGTACTGTCCCCGACTAGCTGTGACCCAAGGGGGTGGGGCCTAACCAGCACGCCACTATCCACGCCACGGGCCCCACAACTCAGCCCCTGAGTGGGCTAGAGACACGGTTTTCACCGGTTGAGTCAGGTAGGTGGCCCGGAGAGGGCTACACTGTCCCTGACTGGCTCTGACCTGAGGGGGCGGAGTCTCACCCCCACGCCACTATCCACGCCATGGCGCCACAACTCAGCCCCTGAGTAGGCTAGAGACACATGGTCTTCACCGGTGCGGGCGGGTAGGTGGCCCGGAGAGGGGTACACTGTCCTCGACCAGCTCTGACCTGAGGGGGCGGAGTCTCACCACCATGCCACTGTCCACACCACAGACCCCACAACTCAGCCCCTGATTGGGCTAGAGACGCAAAGTCTTCGCCGGTGGGTGCATGGAGATTGCCTTGTCCGTAGTAGTTCTAGCAGTAGCTGTTACATACAACTGCAGCAGCTAGCCCACCTCACATTTTCTCCAGGAAATGTACTTTCTAGTTATTAGTGTGAATGCTGCAAGCATTCACACTATTGTTATCCAGTTCTTTATTTTTTTATTTTTTTTTTTTACTTCTTCCGTACGTTTTTTGGCTCTCTGTAGCTCCTTCATACTTTGAGCCACTTAAACCATTCAAGTATCAAAATGTTCAGCTTGTTAAGGACATGCGCGGAATCCTTTCAGATTTTTTATACCTTTTATACTTTTTTAAATATTCAACTTTTTCAACAATTTTTTTGAATGGAAGTCTATGGGGGAGTTTTGAAACCTTCTTCAGCCTTCAACTCCTTCATACTTTGAGCTACAGAAACCATTCAACTATCAAAATGTTCAGCTTGTTAAGGTCTTTATGGGATATCTTTCAGATTTTTTATATATTTTATACTTTTCAAAATATTCATCTTTTCTCAAAAAAAAATTACAATGGAAGTCTATGGCAGACCTTGAAACCCCTTGTCAGCTTTGAAACCTATCTCCTCCTTCATTTTTTGTGCTAGAAACCTCCTTCAAAGTTTAAAATGTTCAGGACCTTTAGCTGAGTAAACGATCTATTCAGATTTTTGAAATTCCTTATAGTTTTTATGTAATTTAAGTTTGTCTTGGACCTTTTTTAACATTGAAGTGGATGTGTGGAATGTTCAGTATTTAGAGTGTGGCAGCCTGTGTTTTGAAAACATCTACACGTTTTGTAAACTGCTGTCGCGCCTACAGTTTTAACAGCTCATACACATATTGTACATCAAAACGTTCACACAACTGTGCTGATTCGTACAATGTAAGTATCTAAGCCGTGTGACTTATAGTTTTCGCTGTATGACGATTTGTTTGGCAACTGCGCTCTCCATTGAAACGTATTGGGCCCACACTGTAACTTTTGAGCTGCTCATTTTGCAATTTTACCCTTTTTCTAACTCGTCGCCATGCCTACAGTTTTTAAGCTACAGGGACATATCATAGCCTTAAATGTTCAGCATTTTCTCAGGATTCCTACAGTGTCAATATCTAGGCTGTGACCTTTATACTTTTTGAGAGAGAGCTGTCTGAAGCCGGCATGCCTTTCCATTGAAGTGAATGAGAGGATGCTCACAATGTCAGTTGGGATTTGAATTTGGGGACATGCGCAGGCTCTCTGTACAGGCACCCTTTTATGACTACTGTGGTAGCATTCATATTCCTGCCTTCCATCCTTCCATCCTTCCTTCCTTCCCTCCCTCCTTCCTTCCCTGCTTCCTTCATTCCTTCCTTCCTTCCTACCTTCCTTATATTCAAAAAAATATTCAGAATGACTCTTTTTCAGGCTGTAAACTCATATTAATACCTTTTCTACTCTTTCAGCTATTGCACTCAATAAAACTATGAGTTATGATGAGTGGTTAAATCAATTTTCTGTGTAGTACTACAGTAGCTGTACTAATAAAACATACACTGCTTCTCACTGCAACTGCTTCTCACTTCAACTTCCATACAAAATCTCCACTGCTACTGCTCGGCCACGGAGCGGGCTATAGACACACGGTCTCCAATGAGGGGTGCATGGGGATGGCCTGGCGGTCACTGACCTGCTCCTGACTGGCTCTGACCCGAGGGGATGGAGTCTCGCCATCACGCCATTATCCACGCCACGGTCCCCACATCTCAGCCCCTGAGTTGGCTAAAGACAAAGTTTTCACAGTTGCGTGCATGTGGGTGGCCTGGAGCATGCGGGATGGCCCGGAGAGCAGTACACTGTCCTCGACCGGCTCTGACCCCAGGGGGCGGAGTCTCGCCACCACGCCACTACCACGCCTCGGACCTCACAACACAGCCTCTGAGGTGGCTAGAGACACACGGTCTTCACGGTTAGTTGCATGTGGGTGGCCCGGGGAGCAGTACACTGTCCTCGACCGGCTCTGACCCGAGGGGGCGGAGTCTCGTCACCATGCCACTATCCACGCCACTGTCCCCACATCTCAGCCCCTGAGTGAGCTACAGACACACGGTCTTCACTGTTGGGTGCATGAAGATTGCCCGGACGTCACTGCACTGCCCGTGACCTGCTCTGACCCGAGGGGGCGGAGTCTCACCATCACGCCACTACCACGCCACGGACCTCACAACACAGCCTCTGAGGTGGCTAGAGATACACGATCTTCACTGGTGAAGGCAGGTGGGTAACCCGGTGCGGCCTACACGGTCCACGACCGTCTCTGACCCGAGGGGGCGGAGTCTCGTCACCACGCCACTGTCCTCACATCTCAGCCCCTTAGATGACATCTCAGACACACGGTCTTCACTGGTGGGTGAATGGAAATTTTCCGGAGGTCACTGTACTGCCCGCGACCGGCTCTGACCCAAGGGGGCGGAGTGCCGCCACCACACCACTATCCACGCCACGCACCCCACAACACAGACTCTGAGTGGGCTAAGGACACAGGGTCATCGGCGGTGGGGGCAGGTGGGAGGCCCAGAGCGGCGTACACTGTCCAAGACCTGCTCTGACCCAAGGGGGCGGAGTCTCGCCATCATGCCACTAACACGCCACGGACCTCACAACACAGCCTCTGAGGCAGCTAGAGACACACGGTCTTCACTGATGAAGGCAGGTGGGTAGCCCGGCACGACCTACACTGTCCACGACTGGCTCTGACCCAAAGGGGCGGAGTCTCACCACCTCGCCACTATCAACGCCACAGACCCCACAACTCAGCCCCTGAGTGAGCTAGAGACAAACGGGCTTCACCAGTGGGTGCAAGGAGATTGCCCTGAGGTCAATGCACTGCCCCCGACCAACTCTCACTCGAGGGGGCGGAGTCTTTCCACCATGCCACTATCCACGCCATGGACCACAGAACTCACCTCATGTGTGCTAGAGACACACGGTCTTCACCGTTGGGTGCATAGAGATTGCCCAGAGGTCACTGTACTGTCCCTGATAGGCTTCCAAGCTTTTAACCTATACATCTCATTATTTATTCCATCTTTCAGCTTTGACAGTATTACTCTATTGCTCATCTTTTAAGCCAAAGACTCAGTTCAAGGTTTAAACTACTCAGGTTGAAAATTTTAAAAGTATTTAAGTTCTTATCTTCTTTAGGTAATGCAGTTCCAATTATGCCAGTTTGACATTTCAGCTAAGCTTCCAGGTTTTCCAGCTTACAAGCTTTTTTAGCAATACATTCCATCATTTATTTCATGTTCCAGCTTTGACAGTATAACAGTTTATCTTCCGGCTTTTGTAGCAATGTATTTAAGTTTTTAGCTTCTTTAGGCAATGCAGTTCAGCTTCCAATTCTGCCAGTTTCATATTTCAGGTAAACTTCCAGGTTTTTCAGCTTCCAATCTTTTTAGCAATACATTCCATCATTAACAGTTTATCTTCCAGCTTTTGTAGCAATGTATTGAAGTTCTTAGCTTCTTTATGTAATGCACTTCAGCTTCCAATTCTACCAGTTTCACAGTTCAGCTAAGCTTCCAGTCTTTTCAGCTTCCAGGATTTTCAGCAGTTCAGGTTTGATGCATTTGACATTTCAGATTTTTCACATTCATGCATTTTCAGCAATGCTTTTGCTATTCCATTCAGCTGCTCAGCATTCACACGCATTTTCTGCAGGAAATGCAATTTTCTAGTTAGTGTGAATGCTTTAGAGCAGGGGTCTCAAACTCGCGGCCCGCGGGCCATTTGCGGCCCACCACACCACTCCATCCGGCCCGCGACATGATGTCAGAAATATAATGTAATCCGGCCCGCAAAATAATTCCTTGTAAACGGCGCCGGCAGGCAGGCCTACAATGCGAAATTCAAATTGTGGGGCGAAATTCTGTTATTGTGCACAGCGCGCAAGGTGAACGATGCAGTCACAGGTGCAATCAATCCGCACGCGACTGTGAACGGAATGCAGCTAGCTACCGAGAGGCTGTTTTCATGATTAACTAACGTTAGGAACACAGACCGTTTCAAGAAAGATGGACATTGTAGTATTTTTTGTAGAGTTCAATGGAAATGCTACCTGCCTGATATGCAAGAACAAAGTGGCCGTTCTGAAGGAATATAATGAGCTATTCATTAGGCTAGTAAACATGGAGAGTGTCGGGAGACGAGAGAAAAAAATGAGCCACACAGTTGAGAGGGCTGACGTCTCAGTCTTTCAAGATAAGTGTCTAGCCAGAAATAGAGTAGTAGCCTACACATGTATTCAAGTGTCTGGTAAGAAATGGAAACAAACCTGAACTTTAATAAATGCAAGTAGCTAGCTACAGGTCCAGGGCAGGCTTACAGTAGTGATGCATCTTGCAGTTAAAACAGAATAGTAGGTAGTACAAATGTAGGCTATTCAAGATCAAATAAAAGTAAGGAAAAAAGATTTGCAGCACTAACTGTTAAAATATATTAAAATGAATGGAAACCGGTTTGAATTTGTATGATGAAAATGTTAGTTATGGAATAGTCTTGCAACATTTAGAGACTGAGTTGTGAGTCTAGTTATGGAAATGAAAAATGACATTTTCCGAAATATTGCACTTTCTTATAGTTAGTAGTAGTTGAAGTTGACTTGGCCCTCCTATGAGTTGACGATACCAGCAGTGGCCCCAAGCCAATTTGAGTTTGAGACCCCTGCTTTAGAGCATTCACACTATTGTTATCCAGTTCTTTATAGTTTATTCTTACTTCTTCTTCCGTACGTTTTTTGGCTCTCTGTAGCTCCTTCATACTTTGAGCTATTTAAACCATTCAAGTATCAAAATGTTCAGCTTGTTAAGGACATTATCGGAATCCTTTCAGATTTTTTATACCTTTTATACTTTTTAAAATATTCAACTTATTCAACAATTTTTTTGAATGGAAGTCAATGGGGGAGTTTTGAAATCTTCTTCAGCCTTCAACTCCTTCATACTTTGAGCTACAGAAACCATTCAACTATCAAAATGTTCAGCTTGTTAAGGTCTTTATGGGATATATTTCAGATTTTTAATAACTTTCATACTTTTTAAAATATTCAGCTTTTTTCAACATTTTTTTACAATGGAAGTCTATGGGCAGACCTTGAAACCCCTCATCAGCTTTGAAACCTATCTCCTCCTTCATTTTTTGTGCTAGAAACCTCCTTCAAAGTTTAAAATGTTCAGGACCTTTAGGTGAGTAAAGTAACCATTCAGATTTTTGAAATTCCTTTTAGTTTTTATGTAATTTAAGTTTGTTTGGGACCCTTTTTAACATTGAAGTTGATGTGTGGAATGTTCAGTTTTTACAGTGTAGCAGCTCGTATTTTGAAAACATCTACACGTTTTGTAAACTGCTGTCGCTCCTACAGTTTTAACAGCTCATACACATATTCTACATTAAAACGTTCACACAACTGTGCTGATTCGTACAATGTAAGTCTCTAAGCCATGTGACTTATAGTTTTGGCTGTATGACGATTTGTTCGGCAACTGCGCTCTCCATTGAAACGTATGGGCCCACCCTCTAACTTTTGAGCTGCTAATTTTGCATTTTTACACTTTTTCTAACTCGTCGCCATGCCTACAGTTTTTAAGCTACACGGACATATCATAGCCTGAAATGTTCAGCATTTTCTCAGGATTCCTAGGGTGTCAATATCTAGGCTGTGACCTTCATACTTTTTGAGGGAGAGCTGTCTGAAGCCGGCATGCCTTTCCATTGAAGTGAATGAGAGGATGCTCACAGTGTCAGTTGAGATTTGAATTTGGGGACACGCGCAGGCTCTCTGTACAGGCACCCTTTTATGACTATTGTGGCAGCATTCATATTCCTTTCTTCCATCCTTCCATCCTTCCTTCCATCCTTCCTTCCTTTCATCCATCCTTCTTTCCTTCCTTCCTTCCTTACTTATATTCAAAGAAATATTCAGAATGACACTTTTTCAGGCTGTAAACTCATATTAATATATTTTCTCCTCTTTCAGCTATTGAACTCAATAAAACTATGAGTTATGATGAGTGGTCTAATCCAATTTTGAGTGTAGTACTAGCAGTACTTATAACAAACACCTACTGCTTTTCACTACTACTGCTTCTAACCTCAACTTCCATACAACACCTCCACATCTACTGCTCGGCCCCGGAGTGGGCTATAGACACATGGTGGGATGAGGGATGAGGGGTGAGGGGTGCATGCACTATCCACGCCACCGTCCCAACATCTCAGACCCCGAGTTGGCTAAAGATGCAGTTTTCACGGTTGGGTGCATGTGGGTGGCCCGGGGAGCAGTACACTCTCCTCGACTAGCTCTGACCTGAGGGGGCGGAGTCTCGTCTCCACGCCACTATCCACGCCACTGTCCCCACATCTCAGCCCCTGAGTGAGCTACAGACACGGCTTCACTGTTGGGTGCATGGCAATTCCCCGGATGTCAGTGCATTGCCCCCGACCTGCTCTGACCAGAGGGGGCGGAGTCTCGCCATCACGCCACTATCCGCGCCACGGACCTCACAACACAGCCTCTGAGGTGGATAGAGACACACGGTCCTAACTGGTGAAGGCAGGTGGGTAGCCCGGCACGGCCTACACTGTCCACAACCAGCTCTGACCCAAGGGGGCGGAGTCTCGCCACCACGCCACTATCAACGCCACGCACCCCACAACTCAGACCCTGAGTGGGCTAAGGACACAGGGTCATTGCCGGTGGGGGCAGGTGGGAGGCCCAGAGCAGTGTACATTGTCCAAGACCGGCTCGGACCCAAGGGGGCGGAGTCTCGCCATCATGCCACTAATACGCCACGCACCTCACAACACAGCCTCTGAGGCAGCTAGAGACACACGGTCTTCATTGGTGAAGGCAGGTGGGTAACCCGGTGCGGTCTACACTGTCCACATCTGGCTCTGACCCGAGGGGGCGGAGTCTCGCCACCACGCCACTACCACGCCTCGGACCTCACAACACAGCCTCTGAGGTGGCTAGAGACACACGGTCTTCACTGGTGAAGGCAGGTGGGTAGTCCAGTGCGGCGTATACTGTCCACAACCGGCTCTGACCAGAGGGGGCGGAGTCTCACCACCACGCCACTACCATGCCTCGGACCTCACAACACAGCCTCTGAGGTGTCTAGAGACACACGGTCTTCACTGGTGAAGGCAGGTGAGTAGTCTTTCCACCACGCCACTATCCACGCCATGGACCACAGAACTCAGCCCATGTGGGCTATAGACACACGGTCTTCACCATCTGGTGCATAGAGATTGCCCAGAGATCACTGTACTGTCCCCGACAGGCTTCCAAGCTTTTAAGCTATACATTCCATCATTTATTCCATCTTTCAGCTTTGACAGTATTACTCTATTGCTCATATTTCAAGCTAAAGGCTCAGTTCAAAGCTTAAACTACTCAGGTTGAAAAGTTTAAAAGTATTTAAGTTCTTAGCTTCTTTAGGTAATGCAGTTCCAATTCTGCCAGTTTCACATGTCAGCTAAGCTTCCAGGTTTTCCAGCCTACTAGCTTTTTAGCAATACTTTCCGTAATTTATTCAGTTTCAGCTTTGACAGTATTACAGTTTATCTTCCAGCTTTTGTTGCAATGTATTTACGTTTTTAGCTTCTTTAGGCAATGCAGTTCAGATTCCAACTCTCCCAGTTTCATATTTCAGCTAAGCTTCCAGGTTTTCAGCTTCCAATCTTTTTATACATTCCATCATTATAGTATAAAAGTTTATCTTCAAGCTTTTGTAGCAATGTATTTACGTTTTTAGCTTCTTTAGGCAATGCAATTCAGCTTCCAATTCTGCCAGTTTCACAGTTCAGCTAAGCTTCAAGGTTTTTCAGCTTCCAATCTTTTCAGCAATACATTCCATCATTACAGTGTAACAGTTTATCTTCCAGCTTTTGTAGCAATGTATTTAAGTTCTTAGTTTCTTTATGTAATGCACTTCAGCTTCCAATGCTGCCAGTTTCACAGTTCAGCTAAGCTTCAAGGTTCTTCAGCTTCCAATCTTTTTAGCTATACATTCCATCATTACAGTGTAACAGTTTATCTTCCAGCTTTTGTAGCAATGCATTTAAGTTCTTAGCTTCTTTATTTAATGCACTTCAACTTCCAAATCTGCCAGTTTCACAGTTCAGCTAAGCTTCAAGGTTTTTCAGCTTCCAGGCATTTCAGCTTCCAGGATTTTCAACCATTCAGGTGTGATGCATTTGACATTTCAGATTTTTCACATTCATGCATTTTCAGCAATGCTTTTGCTATTCCGTTCAGCTGCTCAGCATTCACACGCATTTTCTGCAGGAAATGCAATTTTCTAGTTAGTGTGAATGCTGCAAGCATTCACACTATTGTTATCCAGTTCTTTATTATTAGTGTGAATGCTGCAAGCATTCACACTATTGTTATCCAGTTCTTTATTATTATTAGTGTGAATGCTTTAGAGCATTCACACTATTGTTATCCAGTTCTTTATTAGTGTGAATGCTTTAGAGCATTCACACTATTGTTATCCAGTTCTTTATTTTTTTTACTTCTTCTTCCGTACGTTTTTTGGCTCTCTGTAGCTCCTTCATACTTTGAGCCACTTAAACCATTCAAGTATCAAAATGTTCAGCTTGTTAAGGACATGCGCGGAATATTTTCAGATTTTTTATACCTTTTATACTTTTTAAAATATTCAACTTTTTCAACAATTTTTTTGAATGGAAGTCAATGGGGGAGTTTTGAAATCTTCTTCAGCCTTCAACTCCTTCATACTTTGAGCTACAGAAACCATTCAATTATCAAAATGTTCAGCTTGTTAAGGTCTTTATGGGATATATTTCAGATTTTTAATAACTTTCATAATTTTTAAAATATTCAGCTTTTTTCAACATTTTTTTATAATGGAAGTCTATGGGCAGACCTTGAAACCCCTCATCAGCTTTGAAACCTATCTCCTCCTTCATTTTTTGTGCTAGAAACCTCCTTCAAAGTTTAAAATGTTCAGGACCTTTATGTGAGTAAACTAACCATTCAGATTTTTTAAATTCCTTATAGTTTTTATGTAATTTAAGTTTGTTTGGGACCCTTTTTAACATTGAAGTGGATGTGTGGAATGTTCAGTTTCTAGAGTGTAGCAGCTCGTATTTTGAAAACATCTACACGTTTTGTAAACTGCTGTTGCTCCTACAGTTTTAACAGCTCATACACATATTCTACATTAAAACGTTCACACAACTGTGCTGATTCGTACAATCTAAGTCTCTAAGCCGTGTGACTTATAGTTTTTGCTCTATGACGTTTCGTTCGGCAACTGCGCTCCTCATTGAAACGTATTGGCCCACACTCTGACTTTTGAGCTGCTCATTTTGCATTTTTACACTTTTTCTAACTCTTCGCCATGGCTACAGTTTTTAAGCTACACGGACAATTATATATACAAATGTTCAGCATTTTCTCAGGATTCATAGGGTGTCAATATCTAGGCTGTGACCTTCATACTTTTTGAGGGAGAGCTGTCTGAAGCCGGCATGCCTTTCCATTGAAGTGAATGAGAGGATGCTCACAGTGTCAGTTGAGATTTGAATTTGGGGACACGCGCAGGCTCTCTGTACAGGCACCCTTTTATGACTACTGTGGCAGCATTCATATTCCTTTCTTCCATCCTTCCATCCTTCCATCCTTCCTTCCTTCCATCCTTCCTTCCTTTCATCCATCCTTCTTTCCTTCCTTCCTTCCTTACTTATATTCAAAGAAATATTCAGAATGACACTTTTTCAGGCTGTAAACTCATATTAATATATTTTCTCCTCTTTCAGCTATTGAACTCAATAAAACTATGAGTTATGATGAGTGGTCTAATCTATTTTTGAGTGTAGTACTAGCAGTACTTATAACAAACACCTACTGCTTTTCACTACTACTGCTTCTAACCTCAACTTCCATACAACACCTCCACATCTACTGCTCGGCCCCGGAGTGGGCTATAGACACATGGTGGGATGAGGGGTGCATGGGGATGGCCTGGCAATCACTGACCTGCCCCCCACAACCTCTGACCTGAGGGGGCGGAATCTTGCCACCACGCCACTATCCACGCCACCGTCCCAACATCTCAGACCCTGAGTTGGCTAAAGATGCAGTTTTCACGGTTGGGTGCATGTGGGTGGCCCGGGGAGCAGTACACTCTCCTCGACCAGCTCTGACCTGAGGGGGCGGAGTCTCGTCTCCACGCCACTATCCACGCCACTGTCCCCACATCTCAGCCCCTGTGGTCACAGGGTCATTGCCGGTGGGGGCAGGTGGGAGGCCCAGAGCAGCGTACACTGTCCAAGACCGGCTCGGACCCAAGGGGGCGGAGTCTCGCCATCATGCCACTAATACGCCACGCACCTCACAACACAGCCTCTGAGGCAGCTAGAGACACACGGTCTTCACTGGTGAAGGCAGGTGGGTAACCCGGTGCGGTCTACACTGTCCACGACTGGCTCTGACCCGAGGGGGCGGAGTCTCGCCACCACGCCACTACCACGCCTCGGACCTCACAACACAGCCTCTGAGGTGGCTAGAGACACACGGTCGTCACTGGTGAAGGCAGGTGGGTAGTCCGGTGCGGTCTACACTGTCCACGACTGGCTCTGACCCGAGGGGGCGGAGTCTCGCCACCACGCCACTATCCACGCCACAGACCTCACAACACAGCCTCTGAGGTGGCTAGAGACACACGGTCTTCACTGGTGAAGGCAGGTGGGTAGCCCAGTGCGGCCTATACTGTCCATGACCAGCTCTGACCCAAGGGGGCGGGGTCTCACCACCATGCCACTACCACGCCACGGACCTCACAACACAGCCTCTGAGGTGGCTAGAGACACACCGTGTTCACTGGTGAAGGCAGGTGGGTAGCCCGGCACGTCCTACACTGTTCACGATTGGCTCTGACCCAAGGGGGCGGAGTTTGCCACCACACCACTATCACGCCACGGACCTCACAACACAGCCTCTAAAGCGGCTAGAGACACATTGTCTTCGCTGGAGGGTGCATGGAATTTGCCAAGAGGTCACTGTACTGTCCCCGACGGGTTGTGACCCAAGGAGTCTTGCCACCTCGCCACTATCCACGCCACAGACCCCACAACTCAGTCCCTGAGTGAGCTAGAGACACGTTCTTCAATATCTGGTGCATAGAGATTGCCCAGAGATCACTGTACTGTCCCCGACAGGCTTCCAATCGTTTAAGCTATACATTCCATAATTTATTCCATCTTTCAGCTTTGACAGTATTACTCTATAGCTCATCTTTCAAGTTAAAGGCTCAGTTCAAGGCTTAAACTACTCAGGTTGAAAAGTTGAAAAGTATTTAAGTTCTTAGCTTCTACAGGTAATGCAGTTCCAATTCTGCCAGTTTCACATTTCAGCTAAGCTTCCAGGTTTTCCAGCCTACAAGCTTTTTAGCAATATATTCCATCATTTATTCCATGTTCCAGCTTTGACAGTATTACAGTTTATCTTCCAGCTTTTGTAGCAATGTATTTAAGTTTTTAGCTTCTTTAGGCAATGCAATTCAGCTTCCAATTCTGCCAGTTTCACATTTCTGCTTCCAGGTTTTTCAGCTTCCAATCTTTTTAGCAATACATTCCATCATTACAGTGTAACAGTTTATCTTCCAGCTTTTGTAGCAATGTATTTAAGTTCTTAGCTTCTTTATGTAATGCACTTCAGCTTCCAACTCTACCAGTTTCACAGTTCAGCTAAGCTTCCAGGTTTTTCAGCTTCCAGGCTTTTCAGCTTCCAGGATTTTCAACCATTCAGGTGTGATGCATTTGACATTTCAGATTTTTCACATTCATGCATTTTCAGCAATGCTTTTGCTATTCCGTTCAGCTGCTCAGCATTCACACGCATTTTCTGCAGGAAATGCAATTTTCTAGTTATTCTTACTTCTTCTTCCGTACGTTTTTTGGCTCTCTGTAGCTCCTTCATACTTTGAGCTATTTAAACCCTTCAAGTATCAAAATGTTCAGCTTGTTAAGGACATTATCGGAATCCTTTCAGATTTTTTATACCTTTTATACTTTTTAAAATATTCAACTTATTCAACAATTTTTTTGAATGGAAGTCAATGGGGGAGTTTTGAAATCTTCTTCAGCCTTCAACTCCTTCATACTTTGAGCTACAGAAACCATTCAACTATCAAAATGTTCAGCTTGTTAAGGTCTTTATGGGATATATTTCTGATTTTTAATAACTTTCATAATTTTTAAAATATTCAGCTTTTTTCAACATTTTTTTATAATGGAAGTCTATGGGCAGACCTTGAAACCCCTCATCAGCTTTGAAACCTATCTCCTCCTTCATTTTTTGTGCTAGAAACCTCCTTCAAAGTTTAAAATGTTCAGGACCTTTATGTGAGTAAACTAACCATTCAGATTTTTGAAATTCCTTATAGTTTTTATGTAATTTAAGTTTGTTTGGGACCCTTTTTAACATTGAAGTGGATGTGTGGAATGTTCAGTTTTTACAGTGTAGCAGCTCGTATTTTGAAAACATCTGCACGTTTTGTAAACTGCTGTTGCTCCTACAGTTTTAACAGCTCATACACATTTTCTACATTAAAACATTCACACAACTGTGCTGATTCGTACAATGTAAGTCTCTAAGCCGTGTGACTTATAGTTTTGGCTGTATGACGATTTGTTCGGCAACTGCGCTCTCCATTGAAACGTATGGCCCCACCCTCTAACTTTTGAGCTGCTAATTTTGCATTTTTACACTTTTTCTAACTCGTCGCCATGCCTACAGTTTTTAAGCTACATGGACATATCATAGCCTTAAATCTTCAGCATTTTCTCAGGATTCCTAGGGTGTCAATATCTAGGCTGTGACCTTCATACTTTTTGAGGGAGAGCTGTCTGAAGCCGGCATGCCTTTCCATTGAAGTGAATGAGAGGATGCTCAGTGTCAGTTAAGATTTGAATTTGGGGACACGCGCAGGCTCTCTGTACAGGCACCCTTTTATGACTATTGTGGCAGCATTCATATTCCTTTCTTCCATCCTTCCATCCTTCCTTCCTTCCATCCTTCCTTCCTTTCATCCATCCTTCTTTCCTTCCTTCCTTCCTTCCTTCCTTACTTATATTCAAAGAAATATTCAGAATGACACTTTTTCAGGCTGTTAACTCATATTAATATATTTTCTCCTCTTTCAGCTATTGAACTCAATAAAACTATGAGTTATGATGAGTGGTCTAATCGATTTTTGAGTGTAGTACTAGCAGTACTTATAACAAACACCTACTGCTTGTCACTACTACTGCTTCTAACCTCAACTTCCATACAACACCTCCACATCTACTGCTCGGCCCCGGAGTGGGCTATAGACACATGGTGGGATGAGGGGTGCATGGGGATGGCCTGGCAATCACTGACCTGCCCCCCACAACCTCTGACCTGAGGGGGCGGAGTCTTGCCACCACGCCACTATCCACGCCACCGTCCCAACATCTCAGACCCTGAGTTGGCTAAAGATGCAGTTTTCACGGTTGGGTGCATGTGGGTGGCCCGGGGAGCAGTACACTCTCCTCGACCAGCTCTGACCTGAGGGGGCGGAGTCTCGTCTCCACGCCACTATCCACGCCACTGTCCCCACATCTCAGCCCCTGAGTGAGCTACAGACACACGGCCTTCACTGTAGGGTGCATGGAGATTGCCCGGATGTCAGTGCACTGCCCCCGACCTGCTCTGTCCGGAGGGGGCGGAGTCTCGCCATCACGCCACAATCCACGCCACGGACCTCACAACACAGCCTCTGAGGTGGCTAGAGACACACGGTCTTCACTGGTGAAGGCAAATGGGTAGCCCGGCACGGCCTACAGTGTCCACGACTGGCTCTGACTCAAGGGGGTGGAGTCTCGCCACCACGCCACGGACACCACAACTCAGCCCTTGAGTGGGCTAGAGACACATGATCTTCACGGGTGGGTGCATGGAGATTGCCAAGAGGTCACTGTACTGTCCCCTATGGGTTGTGACCCAAGGGGGCGGAGTCTTTCCACCACGCCACTATCCACGCCATGGACCACAGAACTCAGCCCATGTGGTCTAGAGACACACGCTCTTCACCGTCTGGTGCATAGAGATTGCCCAGTGGTCACTGTAATGTCCCGACAGGCTTTTAAGCTATACATTCCATCATTCATTCCATCTTTCAGCTTTGACAGTATTACTCTATTGCTCATCTTTCAAGCTAAAGGCTCAGTTCAAGGCTTAAACTACTCAGGTTGAAAAGTTTAAAAGTATTTAAGTTCTTAGCTTCATTAGGTAATGCAGTTCCAATTCTGCCAGTTTCACATTTCAGCTAAGCTTACAGGTTTTCCAGCCTACAAGCTTTTTATCAATACATTCCATCATTTATTCCATGTTTCAGCTTTGACAGTATTACAGTTTATCTTCCAGCTTTTGTAGCAATGTATTTAAGCTTTTAGCTTATTTAGGCAATGCAGTTCAGATTCCAACTCTCCCAGTTTCATATTTCAGCTAAGCTTCCAGGTTCTTCAGCTTCCAATCTTTTTAGCTATACATTCCATCATTACAGTGTATCTTCCAGCTTTTGTAGCAATGTATTTAAGTTCTTAGCTGCTTTATGTAATGCACTTCAGCTTCCAATTCTGCCAGTTTCACAGTTCAAATGAGCTTCAAGGTTTTTCAGCTTCCAGGCTTTTTAGCTTTCAGGATTTTCAGCCGTTCAGGTGTGATGCATTTGACATTTCAGATTTTTCATATTCATGCATTTTCAGCAATGCTTTTGCTATTCCGTTCAGCTGCTCAGCATTCACACGCATTTTCTGCAGGAAATGCAATTTTCTAGTATTAGAATTGATACCTCTCTTTTTTCCTTCCGTACATACTTTGGCTCTCCTCAACTCCCTCATACTTTGAGCTACAGAAACCATTCAAATATCCTAATGTTTGTATTTTTATGGACACGATGGGACTTCTTTCAGATTTTTAATATCTTTTATACTTTTTAAAATATTCAGCTTTTTCAATATTTTTTTTACAATGGAAGTCTATGGGTGGACCTTTAAATTCTCTTCAGCTTTGAAACCTATCTCCTCCTTCATTCTTTGTGCTAGAAACCTCCTTCGAAGTTTAAAATATTCAGGACCTTTAGCTGAGTAAACGATCTATTCAGATTTTTTAAATTCTTTATAGTTTTTATGTAATTTAAGTTTGTTTTGGACCCTTTTTAACATTGAAGTGGATGTGTGGAATGTTCAGTTTCTAGAGTGTAGCAGCTCATATTTTGAAAACATCTACACGTTTTGTAATCTGCTGTCGCTCCTACAGTTTTAACAGCTCATACACATATTCTACATTAAAACGTTCACACAACTGTGCTGATTCGTACAATCTAAGTCTCTAAGCCGCGTGACTTATAGTTTTCGCTCTATGACGTTTCGTTCGGCAACTGCGCTCTTCATTGAAACGTATTGGCCCACACTCTGACTTTTGAGCTGCTCATTTTGCATTTTTACACTTTTTCTAACTCGTCGCCATGCCTACAGTTTTTAACCTACACGGACAATTATACACAGAAATGTTCAGCAAGTTCTCAGGAATCCCACGGTGTCAATAGCTAAGCTGCAGCCTTTATACTTTTTGAGAGAGAGCTGTCTGAAGCTGGCATGCCTTTCCATTGAAGTGAATGAGAGGAAGCTCAGTGTCAGTTAAGATTTGAATTTGGGGACACGCGCAGGCTCTCTGTACAGGCACCCTTTTATGACTACTGTGGTAGCATTCATATTCCTTCCTTCCATCCTTCCTTCCTTCCTTCCTTCCTTCCTTCCTTCCATCCTTCCTTTCTTCCATCCATCCATCCTTCCTTCCTTCCTTCCTTCCTTCCTTCCTTCCTTCCTTCCTTCCTTCCTTCCTTCCTTCCTTCCTTCCTTCCTTCCTTCCTTCCTTATATTCAAAGAAATATTTAGAATGACTCTTTTTCAGGCTGCAAACTCATATAAATATCTTTTCTCCTCTTTCAGCTATTGAACTCAATAAAACTATGAGTTATGATGAGTGGTCTAATCTATTTTTGAGTTTAGTACTAGCAGTACTTATAACAAACACGTACTGCTTTTCACTGCTACTGCTTCTAACCTCAACTTAAATACAACACCTCCACAGCTACTGCTCGGCCCCGGAGTGGGCTATAGACACATGGTCTCCAATGAGGCGTGCATGGGGATGGCCTGGCAATCACTGACCTCCCCCAACAACCTCTGACCTGAGGGGGCGGAGTCTCGCCACCATGCCACTATCCACACCACCGTCCCCACATCTCAGACCCTGAGTTGGCTAAAGATGCAGTTTTCACGGTTGGGTGCATGTGGGTGGCCCGGGGAGCAGTACACTGTCCTCGACCGGCTCTGACCCTAGGGGGCGGAGTTTCGCCACCACGCCTCTATCCACGCCACAGACACCACAACTAAGACCCTGAGTGAGCTACAGACACACGGTCTTCACTGGTGGGTGCATGGAGATGGCCCGGATGTCAGGGCACTGCCCCCGACCTACTCTGACTGGAGGGGGCGGAGTCTCCCCATCATGCCACTATCCACGCCACGGACCACACAACACAGCCTCTGAGGTGGCTAGAGACACACGATCTTCACTGGTGAAGGCAGGTGGGTAACCCGGTGCGGCCTACACTGTCCACGACCAGCTCTGACCCGTGGGGGCGGAGTCTCGTCACCACGCCACTGAACATGCTATGGACACCATAACTCAATCCTTGAGTGGGCCGGAGACACACGGTCTTCATTGGTGAAGGCAGGTGGGTAGCCCGGTGTGACCTACACTGTTCACTACTGGCTCTGACCCAAGGGGGCGGAGTCTTGCCACCACGCCTCAGACCCCACAACTAAGCCCCTGAGTGAGCTAGAGACACACGGTCTTCACCAGTGGATGCAAGGACACTGCCCAGAGGTCATTGCACTGCCCCCGACCAGCTCTGACCCAAGGGGGCGGAGTCTTTTCACCACGCCACTATCCACGCCATGGACCACAGAACTCAGCCCATATGGTCTAGAGACACACGCTCTTCACCGTCTGGTACATAGAGATGGCCCAGTGGTCACTGTACTGTCCCGACAGGCTTCCAAGCTTTTAAGCCATACATTCCATCATTCATTCCATCTTTCAGCTTTGACAGTATTACTCTATTGCTCATCTTTCAAGCTAAAGATTCAGTTCAAGGTTTAAACTACTCAGGTTGAAAAGTTTAAAAGTATTTAAGTTCTTAGCTTCTTTAGGTAATGCAGTTCCAATTCTGCCAGTTTCACATTTCAGCTAAGCTTCCAGGTGTTCCAGCTTACAAGCTTTTTTAGCAATACATTCCATCATTTATTCCATGTTTCAGTTTTGACAGTATTACAGTTCATCTTCCAGCTTTTGTAGCTATGTATTTAAATGTTGAGCCTCTTTAGGCAATGCAGTTCAGATTCCAACTCTGCCAGTTTTATATTTCAGCTAAGTTTCCAGGTTTTTCAGCTTCCAATCCTTTTAGCTATACATTCCATCATTACAGTGTAACAGTTTATCTTCCAGCTTTTGTAGCAATGTATTTAAGTTCTTAGCTTCTTGATGTAATGCACTTCAGCTTCCAATTCTGCCAGTTTCACAGTTCAGCTAAGCTTCAGGGTTTTTCAGCTTCCAGGCTTTTCAGCTTCCAGGATTTTCAACCATTCAGGTGTGATGCATTTGACATTTCAGATTTTTTCACATTCATGCATTTTCAGCAATGCTTTTGCTATTCCGTTCAGCTGCTCAGCATTCACACGCATTTTCTGCAGGAAATGCAATTTTCTAGTTATTATTATTATTCTCCCCGCTTTTTTGAACCTCTACTAGTTCTTCATACTTTGTGCTAGAAACCTCATTCAAACTTTAAAATGTTCATGACGTTCAGCTCTTGAACGGATCCATTCAGATTTTTGATATTTGTTATAGTTTTTTAGAAATTTAACTTTTAAAACTATTTTTTGTCCTATTGAAACTGCTTGAAATGCTTTTGGAATCTTCAGAAACTTTATGTTTTTAGAGTGGTGGCAGCAGTTGCTTTGAAAATATTCACACATTTTGTAAACTGCTGGCACTCCTACAGTTTTGAAAGCTCACACACATATTATACATCAAAACATTCACACAACTGTGCTGATTCGTACAATGTAAGTATCTAAGCAGTGTGACTTATAGTTTTCGCTGTATGACGATTTGTTTGGCAACTGCGCTCCTCATTGAAACGTATGGAAACACACTCTAGCTTTTGAGCTGCTAATTTTGCATTTTTACTCTTTTTCTAACTTGTCGCTATGCCTACAGTTTTAACAGCTCACACACATATTATACATCAAAACTTTCACACAACTGTGCTGATTCGTACAATGTAAGTCTCTAAGCCGTGTGACTTATAGTTTTCGCTCTATGACGATTCGTTCGGCAACTGCGCTCTTCATTGAAACGTATTGGCCCACACTCTGACTTTTGAGCTGCTCATTTTGCATTTTTACACGTTTTCTAACTCGTCGCCATGCCTACAGTTTTTAAGCTACACGGACAGTTATACATACAAATGTTCAGCAAGTTCTCAGGATTCCTACGATGTCAATAGCTAAGCTGTAGCCTTTATACTTTTTGAGAGAGAGCTGTCTGAATCCGGCATGCCTTTCCATTGAAGTGAATGAGAGGATGCTCAGTGTCAGTTGAGATTTGAATTTGGGGACACGCGCAGGCTCTCTGTACAGGCACCCTTTTATGACTATTGTGGTAGCATTCATATTCCTTCCTTCCATCCTTCCATCCTTCCTTCCTTCCTTCCTTCCATCCTTCCTTTCTTTCTTTCTTCCTTCCTTCCTTCCATCCTTCCTTCCTTCCTTCCTTCCTTCCTTCCTTCCTTCCTTCCTTCCTTCCTTTCCATCCATCCTTCCTTCCATCCTTCCTTCTTTCCTTCCTTCCTTCCATCCTTCCTTCCATCCATCCATCCATCCATCCTTCCTTCCTTCCTTCCTTCCTTCCTTCCTTCCTTCCTTCCTTCCTTCCTTCCTTCCTTTCCTTCCTTCCTTCCATCCTTCCATCCTTCCTTTCCTTCCTTCCTTCCATCCTTCCTTCCTTCCTTCCTTCCATCCTTCCTTCCATCCTTCCTTCTTTCCTTCCTAACTTCCTTCTTTTTCTTTCTTTCTTTCTTTCTTTCTTTCTTTCTTTCTTTCTTTCTTTCTTTCTTTCTTTCTTTCTTTCTTTCTTTCTTTCTTTCATCCATCCATCCATCCTTCTTTCTATCTTTCTTTCTTTCTTTCTCTATCTTTCTATCTTTCTTTCTTTCTTTCTTTCTTCCATCCATCCATCCTTCTTTCTTTCTTTCTTTCTTTCTTTCTTTCTTTCTTTCTTTCTTTCTTTCTTTCTTTCTTTCTTTCTTTCTTCCATCCATCCTTCTTTCTTTCATCCATCCATCCATCCATCCATCTTTCTTTCTTTCTTTCTTTCATCCATCCATACATCTTTCTTACTTTGTATCTTTCTTTCATCCATCCATCCTTCCTTCCCTCCTTCCTTCCTTCCTTGCATCCTTCCTTCCATCCTTCCTTCCATCCTTCCATCCTTCCTTCCTTCCATCCTTGCTTCCTTCCATCCTTCCTTCCATCCTTCCTTCCATCCTTCCATCCATCCTTCCATCCATCCATCCATCCATCCTTCCTTCCTTCCATCCTTCCTTCCTTACATCCTTTCTTCCTTCCATCCTTCCTTCCATCCTTCCTTGTTTCTTTCTTTCTTTCTTTCTTTCTTTCTCTTCGTGGTGGCGTGGTGGTCTCGCCACCACGCCACAGTCCCCACAACTCAGCCCCTGATTGAGCTAGAGACACACAGTCTTCACCAGTGGGTGCAAGGAGACTGCCCGGAGGTCTTCATGGTGGAGTCAGGTAGGTGGCCCGGAGAGGGGTACACTGTCCCCGACTGGCTCTGACCTGAGGGGGTGGAGTCTCATCACCATGCCACTATCCACGCCACGGGGCCCACAACTCAACTCTTGAGTGGGCTAGAGACACAGTCTTCATTGGTGGATGCATTGAAATTGCCCAGAGGTCACTGTACTGTCCGCGACTAGCTGTGACCCAAGGGGGCGGGGCCTAACCAGCACGCCACTATCCACGCCACGGGCCCCACAACTCAGCCCCTGAGTGGGCTAGAGACACACAGTCTGCACCGGTTGAGTCAGGTAGGTGGCCCGGAGAGGGCTACACTGTCCCTGACTGGCTCTGACCTGAGGGGGCGGAGTCTCACCCCCACGCCACTATCCACGCCACGGCCCCACAACTCAGCCCGAGTGGGCTAGAGACACATGGTCTTCACCGGTGCGGGCAGATAGGTGGCCCGGAGAGGGGTACACTGTCCTCGACCAGCTCTGACCTGAGGGGGCGGAGTCTCACCACCACGCCACGGGCCCCACAACTCAGCCCCTGATTGGGCTAGAGACACATGGTCTTCACCGGTGCGGGCGGGTATGTGGCCCGGAGAGGGGTACACTGTCCTCGACCAGATCTGACCTGAGGGGGCGGAATCTCACCACCATGCCACTGTCCACGCCACAGACCCCACAACTCAGCCCCTGAGTGGGCTAGAGACGCACGGTCTTCGCCGGTGGGTGCATGGAGATTGCCTGGTCCGTAGTATTTCTAGCAGTAGCTGTTACATACAGCTGCAGCAGCTAGCCCACCTCACATTTTCTCCAGGAAATGTACTTTCTAGTTTTATATGTTGGTTAGCATTGGCACCATTGTGGTGTGTAGTACAAAATGGAAAGATATTTGCGAAATATGTCAAAATAGTCAGGTGGCTTAGCAAAATGATGGGGACACGGCCGACAGAAGCATGGGCATGAAGCATTTTTCCCACTTGCTTTTCTATCAGCTATCAGCAAGCCACTTAGAAGGTCATTCTTGGTGTCAAAATAAAAATTTTCTGTGTTAAGGAACGCATTAAAGCGAACGACTGGGTGGCTCTCAGCTTAATGACTTGGAAAAGCTAAAAATGGCATTGAATGTGAGGAATCAGCTGGAAAGTGTATGGGTGCAACATGCATATCTAATGTTACTGTATCTGTTTGTTTATTTTTGTCTTCCATGTGTCTCTTGTGGTCTGGTGATGGTTATCAATATCAGGTGAGTACAATTTCACTGTAGAGTTGTTGTTTTTCAGTAATTAGTGTCCTCAGGATGCTATGGGGAAAAAACTAAAATCTTTGACAGTTTGTTAAAGCAGTTATATTAACTAGCTATGCATATATTAACTAGTCAGGGATCAGCTGGCTAGCTAACCGTGGGGTGTGTTGACTTCTAATAGCTTGCTAGCTAGTGTTCCCTAGAACATGCAAGTAGCTGTCCAGATACCGAGCTAGCCAGCTGCATCCAATGTTGTTTTCCAAGACAGACAGTAAACTGGCTACTACCAAAGATCTGTACCATGTGCTGTTACTGTCAGTAGCATAGTGGTAAATTGCTTGCTAGCTAGTATGCTAATTTGGTAGGCTAAAGCAATTACTTGTCCATAGGATGGCACACCTGAATTACCATTTGAACCATTTGGCTATAGTTCTTGCTACATATCTAGTTACACGTGATTCATTTTGATTGGGAATGGCTATATATTTCTTGTGCAGTGTTTTGAAAATGCGTGAACTGTTGGTGATTATGTTGGTTAATATTTTGCTGATGAAAGTTAGCTGGTGTAATGGTTGATTATGATGACAAATGTCAGACTGGGCTTCACATTGTGCTGTTTATTTTCAAAGCTATGTCTGACAGAATTGTTGGGTTTTTATCTGTTATATTATCTAGCTATGGAAGGCTTTTAGCTAGCCAGGGGCCAGCTGGCTAACTAACAATATTGAGGCAAACATTTGGTTTTGGTATCTTACGCTAGCTACTAGTCTAGCTAATGTTGTCTGGTTGATAGCTTGCTAGCCAGTGTTCCCTAGAAGATGAAGCTAAGTGAGCCAGCTAGGTAGCTACCTGGCCGGCCAATGTTGTTTTCCATGCACGCCAGAGAACTGGATACTACCAACGATTTTTTCTATCTGTTGCTACTTTCCAACACAGCATACTGATAGCTACATAGCTTGCTTGCTAGCCAGTGATCTAATTTGGGAGGCTATAGCCTGTAGTTGTCCATAGTCCATAATTCAACAAGGCCTTCAGATTCACCATTCATTAGATACAGCTCCCCCATCTGAAGAAGGTACAAATTATCAAAGTAATTGACTTAAGTTACTTCAAATGTCCACAGCTAGCTGTATTCATCATTATAGAGTAGTGAGGGGATGTCATTACTTATTATACAGAGTTTAATTTAAAAAAAAAGTTAAATAAATTATTAGAATGAGCTGTTATGTAATGTTACTGTATCTGTTTGTTTTTGTCATGTGTCTCTTCTGGTCCTGTGGTGGTTATCAATATCAGGTGAGAATATACAATTTCAATGTACAGTTGTAGTTGTTTTTTAATAATTAGTGTTCCTAGGATGCTGTTGGGGAAAAAACTAAAATCTTTGACAGGTTGTTAAATCAGTGATTGGGTAAATGCATGTGATGCCATTTCCTGTCGACTGAAGAGCATTGTGTCCCTGTAGTGTCAAGCCAAGAGTCTTTTCACACCCTGTTATGAATCAGGACATCAGCCATGTTGGAGGCACTAAATGTAGTTAGATCTATCTAGGTACCTATTTACATTTGCGATTTCCAAAGTGTTCTAATTCCTGATTGAACAGAGTTGAATTGACTTCAGTTATTACAAGTGTCGATGTCACAAGTACTATAGCAATTGAAGTGGCGTTTGCTGATGAAGCTCAAAATAGTTGTCTATTACAATCTCTTCTTGGAAAGGCTGTAAGTTGGACACAAGGGGCCTCATTTATCATTGTGGATACACCCTTTTTCATTTACACCTGCTTTTTGTACGTGCTTTTCTCCACAAATAATGTGATGTATCATGACAAAACTCTATGGGACATATTGTGTATATATCTCACAATATTTCCCATCGAGTTCTGGAAAAAGCAGTTACAAAAATCATGTGTAAATGAAAAAGGGTGTATCCATAATGATAAATGAGGCCCAATGTGTGTAATGATATTGAATTAGAGAAACCAGCTAGAAAGTTTATGGGTGCAACATACATCTAATGTTACTGTATGATTGTTTTTGTGTGCTCCATGTGTGTCTTCGGGTCCGGTCATGTTGATCAATATCAGGTGAATACATTTGCACTGTACAGTTTTTTACAGTTACAGAAATGAGGAGAGACAAGGAGGAGATAGAAGTGGAGTAGAGACGGGAGGAGAGAAGTGGAGTATAAACAGGAGGAGAGGAGAGACTGGAGGAGAGAGAAGTGGAGTAGAGACGGGGGGGGACAGGGGAGGAGAGCGGTGGAGTAGAGACGGGAGGAGGAAGGGGAGAGGAGAGACAAAGAGGAGTAGAGACGGGGGTTGACAGGGGAGGAGAGAGGAGTGGAGTAGACGGGGAGGGGGGGCAAGGACGAGAGAAAAATGGAGTAGAGACGGGAGAGGGGGGCGGAGAGGAGAGAAAAGTGAAGTAGACAGGGGAGAGGAGAGACAGGAGGAGAGAAGTGGAGTATAGACAGGAGGAGGGGGGAAGAGACGGGAGGAGAGAGAAGTGGAGGAGAGACAAGTGGAGTAGAGATCGGAGGAGGGGGTGGAGACGGGAGGAGATGGTGGAGGAGAAAGAAGAGACGGGGAGGAGAGGAAGGGGAGGATAGTGATGGTAGACAGATGGGGGGGACAGGGAGGAGAGGGCAGGCAGGGGAGGAGGGGTAGGCAGGGAGGTGGGGGAGGAGATACAGGGGGGGGGGGGGTGGAGGAGAGGCAGGAGGAGGAGAGATGGAGAGGGCCTACTAACAGAAATGATGAAATGAGAAGCTTCAGTTAGTTTTCAACTTAGTCTTCAACAAGGCCTTCAGTTTCACCACTCATTATATACAGTCCCCCCATCTAAAACAAGTACAAATTATCAAAGTAATTTAGTTCAGTTACTTTAAATGTCCATGACTAGCTGGATGATCATCATTATAGAGTGGTGAGGAGATGGTGTCTTTAATTTAAAAGTTAATTAATTGTTGCTAACCTGAAGCGTTAGCTGGGCAGCTATTGTCTTGTAGGCGAGCCGTGCTTGCTAGCTCTGTTAATGGTGTTCTTTGATGTAGCCAGCTAGGTATATGAAACGTTAATGTAGTGGTGAGGTGATGTCATTTTATATGTTGGTTAGCATTGGCACCATTGTGGTGTGTAGTACAAAATGGAAAGATATTTGCGAAATATGTCAAAATAGTCAGGTGGCTTAGCAAAATGATGGGGACACGGCCGACAGAAGCATGGGCATGAAGCATTTTTCCCACTTGCTTTTCTATCAGCTATCAGCAAGCCACTTAGAAGGTCATTCTTGGTGTCAAAATATAAATTTTCTGTGTTAAGGAACGCATTAAAGCGAACGACTGGGTGGCTCTCAGCTTAATGACTTGGAAAAGCTAAAAATGGCATTGAATGTGAGGAATCAGCTGGAAAGTGTATGGGTGCAACATGCATATCTAATGTTACTGTATCTGTTTGTTTATTTTTGTCTTCCATGTGTCTCTTGTGGTCTGGTGATGGTTATCAATATCAGGTGAGTACAATTTCACTGTAGAGTTGTTGTTTTTCAGTAATTAGTGTCCTCAGGATGCTATGGGGAAAAAACTAAAATCTTTGACAGTTTGTTAAAGCAGTTATATTAACTAGCTATGCATATATTAACTAGTCAGGGATCAGCTGGCTAGCTAACCGTGGGGTGTGTTGACTTCTAATAGCTTGCTAGCTAGTGTTCCCTAGAACATGCAAGTAGCTGTCCAGATACCGAGCTAGCCAGCTGCATCCAATGTTGTTTTCCAAGACAGACAGTAAACTGGCTACTACCAAAGATCTGTACCATGTGCTGTTACTGTCAGTAGCATAGTGGTAAATTGCTTGCTAGCTAGTATGCTAATTTGGTAGGCTAAAGCAATTACTTGTCCATAGGATGGCACACCTGAATTACCATTTGAACCATTTGGCTATAGTTCTTGCTACATATCTAGTTACACGTGATTCATTTTGATTGGGAATGGCTATATATTTCTTGTGCAGTGTTTTGAAAATGCGTGAACTGTTGGTGATTATGTTGGTTAATATTTTGCTGATGAAAGTTAGCTGGTGTAATGGTTGATTATGATGACAAATGTCAGACTGGGCTTCACATTGTGCTGTTTATTTTCAAAGCTATGTCTGACAGAATTGTTGGGTTTTTATCTGTTATATTATCTAGCTATGCAAGGCTTTTAGCTAGCCAGGGGCCAGCTGGCTAACTAACAATATTGAGGCAAACATTTGGTTTTGGTATCTTACGCTAGCTACTAGTCTAGCTAATGTTGTCTGGTTGATAGCTTGCTAGCCAGTGTTCCCTAGAAGATGAAGCTAAGTGAGCCAGCTAGGTAGCTACCTGGCCGGCCAATGTTGTTTTCCATGCACGCCAGAGAACTGGATACTACCAACGATTTTTTCTATCTGTTGCTACTTTCCAACACAGCATACTGATAGCTACATAGCTTGCTTGCTAGCCAGTGATCTAATTTGGGAGGCTATAGCCTGTAGTTGTCCATAGTCCATAATTCAACAAGGCCTTCAGATTCACCATTCATTAGATACAGCTCCCCCATCTGAAGAAGGTACAAATTATCAAAGTAATTGACTTAAGTTACTTCAAATGTCCACAGCTAGCTGTATTCATCATTATAGAGTAGTGAGGGGATGTCATTACTTATTATACAGAGTTTAATTTAAAAAAAAAGTTAAATAAATTATTAGAATGAGCTGTTATGTAATGTTACTGTATCTGTTTGTTTTTGTCATGTGTCTCTTCTGGTCCTGTGGTGGTTATCAATATCAGGTGAGAATATACAATTTCAATGTACAGTTGTAGTTGTTTTTTAATAATTAGTGTTCCTAGGATGCTGTTGGGGAAAAAACTAAAATCTTTGACAGGTTGTTAAATCAGTGATTGGGTAAATGCATGTGATGCCATTTCCTGTCGACTGAAGAGCATTGTGTCCCTGTAGTGTCAAGCCAAGAGTCTTTTCACACCCTGTTATGAATCAGGACATCAGCCATGTTGGAGGCACTAAATGTAGTTAGATCTATCTAGGTACCTATTTACATTTGCGATTTCCAAAGTGTTCTAATTCCTGATTGAACAGAGTTGAATTGACTTCAGTTATTACAAGTGTCGATGTCACAAGTACTATAGCAATTGAAGTGGCGTTTGCTGATGAAGCTCAAAATAGTTGTCTATTACAATCTCTTCTTGGAAAGGCTGTAAGTTGGACACAAGGGGCCTCATTTATCATTGTGGATACACCCTTTTTCATTTACACCTGCTTTTTGTACGTGCTTTTCTCCACAAATAATGTGATGTATCATGACAAAACTCTATGGGACATATTGTGTATATATCTCACAATATTTCCCATCGAGTTCTGGAAAAAGCAGTTACAAAAATCATGTGTAAATGAAAAAGGGTGTATCCATAATGATAAATGAGGCCCAATGTGTGTAATGATATTGAATTAGAGAAACCAGCTAGAAAGTTTATGGGTGCAACATACATCTAATGTTACTGTATGATTGTTTTTGTGTGCTCCATGTGTGTCTTCGGGTCCGGTCATGTTGATCAATATCAGGTGAATACATTTGCACTGTACAGTTTTTTACAGTTACAGAAATGAGGAGAGACAAGGAGGAGATAGAAGTGGAGTAGAGACGGGAGGAGAGAAGTGGAGTATAAACAGGAGGAGAGGAGAGACTGGAGGAGAGAGAAGTGGAGTAGAGACGGGGGGGGACAGGGGAGGAGAGCGGTGGAGTAGAGACGGGAGGAGGAAGGGGAGAGGAGAGACAAAGAGGAGTAGAGACGGGGGTTGACAGGGGAGGAGAGAGGAGTGGAGTAGACGGGGAGGGGGGGCAAGGACGAGAGAAAAATGGAGTAGAGACGGGAGAGGGGGGCGGAGAGGAGAGAAAAGTGAAGTAGACAGGGGAGAGGAGAGACAGGAGGAGAGAAGTGGAGTATAGACAGGAGGAGGGGGGAAGAGACGGGAGGAGAGAGAAGTGGAGGAGAGACAAGTGGAGTAGAGATCGGAGGAGGGGGTGGAGACGGGAGGAGATGGTGGAGGAGAAAGAAGAGACGGGGAGGAGAGGAAGGGGAGGATAGTGATGGTAGACAGATGGGGGGGACAGGGAGGAGAGGGCAGGCAGGGGAGGAGGGGTAGGCAGGGAGGTGGGGGAGGAGATACAGGGGGGGGGGGGGGGGTGGAGGAGAGGCAGGAGGAGGAGAGATGGAGAGGGCCTACTAACAGAAATGATGAAATGAGAAGCTTCAGTTAGTTTTCAACTTAGTCTTCAACAAGGCCTTCAGTTTCACCACTCATTATATACAGTCCCCCCATCTAAAACAAGTACAAATTATCAAAGTAATTTAGTTCAGTTACTTTAAATGTCCATGACTAGCTGGATGATCATCATTATAGAGTGGTGAGGAGATGGTGTCTTTAATTTAAAAGTTAATTAATTGTTGCTAACCTGAAGCGTTAGCTGGGCAGCTATTGTCTTGTAGGCGAGCCGTGCTTGCTAGCTCTGTTAATGGTGTTCTTTGATGTAGCCAGCTAGGTATATGAAACGTTAATGTAGTGGTGAGGTGATGTCATTTTATATGTTGGTTAGCATTGGCACCATTGTGGTGTGTAGTACAAAATGGAAAGATATTTGCGAAATATGTCAAAATAGTCAGGTGGCTTAGCAAAATGATGGGGACACGGCCGACAGAAGCATGGGCATGAAGCATTTTTCCCACTTGCTTTTCTATCAGCTATCAGCAAGCCACTTAGAAGGTCATTCTTGGTGTCAAAATATAAATTTTCTGTGTTAAGGAACGCATTAAAGCGAACGACTGGGTGGCTCTCAGCTTAATGACTTGGAAAAGCTAAAAATGGCATTGAATGTGAGGAATCAGCTGGAAAGTGTATGGGTGCAACATGCATATCTAATGTTACTGTATCTGTTTGTTTATTTTTGTCTTCCATGTGTCTCTTGTGGTCTGGTGATGGTTATCAATATCAGGTGAGTACAATTTCACTGTAGAGTTGTTGTTTTTCAGTAATTAGTGTCCTCAGGATGCTATGGGGAAAAAACTAAAATCTTTGACAGTTTGTTAAAGCAGTTATATTAACTAGCTATGCATATATTAACTAGTCAGGGATCAGCTGGCTAGCTAACCGTGGGGTGTGTTGACTTCTAATAGCTTGCTAGCTAGTGTTCCCTAGAACATGCAAGTAGCTGTCCAGATACCGAGCTAGCCAGCTGCATCCAATGTTGTTTTCCAAGACAGCCAGTAAACTGGCTACTACCAAAGATCTGTACCATGTGCTGTTACTGTCAGTAGCATAGTGGTAAATTGCTTGCTAGCTAGTATGCTAATTTGGTAGGCTAAAGCAATTACTTGTCCATAGGATGGCACACTTGAATTACCATTTGAACCATTTGGCTATAGTTCTTGCTACATATCTAGTTACACGTGATTCATTTTGATTGGGAATGGCTATATATTTCTTGTGCAGTGTTTTGAAAATGCGTGAACTGTTGGTGATTATGTTGGTTAATATTTTGCTGATGAAAGTTAGCTGGTGTAATGGTTGATTATGATGACAAATGTCAGACTGGGCTTCACATTGTGCTGTTTATTTTCAAAGCTATGTCTGACAGAATTTTTGGGTTTTTATCTGTTATATTATCTAGCTATGCAAGGCTTTTAGCTAGCGAGGGGCCAGCTGGCTAACTAACAATATTGAGGCAAACATTTGGTTTTGGTATCTTACGCTAGCTACTAGTCTAGCTAATGTTGTCTGGTTAATAGCTTGCTAGCCAGTGTTCCCTAGAAGATGAAGCTAAGTGAGCCAGCTAGGTAGCTACCTGGCCGGCCAATGTTGTTTTCCATGCACGCCAGAGAACTGGATACTACCAACGATTTTTTCTATCTGTTGCTACTTTCCAACACAGCATACTGATAGCTACATAGCTTGCTTGCTAGCCAGTGATCTAATTTGGGAGGCTATAGCCTGTAGTTGTCCATAGTCCATAATTCAACAAGGCCTTCAGATTCACCATTCATTAGATACAGCTCCTCCATCTGAAGAAGGTACAAATTATCAAAGTAATTGACTTAAGTTACTTCAAATATCCACGGCTAGCTGTATTCATCATTATAGAGTGGTGAGGGGATGTCATTACTCATTATACAGAGTTTAATTTAAAATTTTAAGTTAAATAAATTATTAGAATGAACTGTTATGTAATGTTACTGTATCTGTTTGTTTTTGTCTTTTATGTGTCTCTTCTGGTCGTGTGGTGGTTATCAATATCAGGTGAGAATATACAATTTCAATGTACAGTTGTAGTTGTTTTTTAATAATTAGTGTTCTTAGGATGCTGTTGGGGAAAAAACTAAAATCTTTGACAGGTTGTTTAATGAGTGATTGGGTAAATGCATGTGATGCCATTTCCTGTCGACTGAAGAGCATTGTGTCCATGTAGTGTCAAGCCAAGAGTCTTTTCACACCCTGTTATGAATCAGGACATCAGCCATGTTGGAGGCACTAAATGTAGTTAGATCTATCTAGGTACCTATTTACATTTGCGATTTCCAAAGTGTTCTAATTCCTGATTGAACAGAGTTGAATTGACTTCAGTTATTACAAGTGTCCATGTCACAAGTACTATAGCAATTGAAGTGGCGTTTGCTGATAGTCAAAATAGTTGTCTATTACAATCTCTTCTTGGAAAGGCTGTAAGTTGGACACAAGGGGCCTCATTTATCATTGTGGATACACCCTTTTTCATTTACACCTGCTTTTTGTACGTGCTTTTCTCCACAAATAATGTGATGTATCATGACAAAACTCTATGGGACATATTGTGTATATATCTCACAATATTTCCCATCGAGTTCTGGAAAAAGCAGTTACAAAAATCATGTGTAAATGAAAAAGGGTGTATCCATAATGATAAATGAGGCCCAATGTGTGTAATGATATTGAATTAGAGAAACCAGCTAGAAAGTTTATGGGTGCAACATACATCTAATGTTACTGTATGATTGTTTTTGTGTGCTCCATGTGTGTCTTCGGGTCCGGTCATGTTGATCAATATCAGGTGAATACATTTGCACTGTACAGTTTTTTACAGTTACAGAAATGAGGAGAGACAAGGAGGAGATAGAAGTGGAGTAGAGACGGGAGGAGAGACAGGGGAGGAGAGAAGTGGAGTATAAACAGGAGGAGAGGAGAGACTGGAGGAGAGAGAAGTGGAGTAGAGACGGGGGGGGGGGAGTGGTGGAGTAGAGGCAGGAGGAGGAGGGGGAGAGGAGAGACAAAGAGGAGAGAAGTGGAGTAGAGACGGGGGTTGACAGGGGAGGAGAGAGGAGTGGAGTAGACGGGGAGGGGGGGGCTAGGACGAGAGAAAAATGGAGTAGAGACGGGAGAGGGTGGCGGAGAGGAGAGACAAGGAGGAGAGAAAAGTGAAGTAGACAGGGGAGAGGAGAGACAGGAGGAGAGAAGTGGAGTATAGACAGGAGGAGGGGGGAAGAGACGGGAGGAGAGAGAAGTGGAGTAGAGATCCGAGGAGGGGGTGGAGACGGGAGGAGATGGTGGAGGAGAAAGAAGAGACGGGGAGGAGAGGAAGGGGAGGATAGTGGTGGTAGACAGATGGGGGGGGGGGGACAGGGAGGAGAGGGCAGGCAGTGGAGGATGGGTAGGCAGGGGGGTGGGGGAGGAGATACAGGGGGGGGGGGTGGAGGAGAGGCAGGAGGAGGAGCGATGGAGAGGGCCTACTAACAGAAATGATGAAATGAGAAGCTTCAGTTAGTTTTTTCTGAGCAGACAAATTCAACAAGGCCTTCAGTTTCACCACTCATTATATACAGTCCCCCCATCTAAAACAAGTACAAATTATCAAAGTAATTTAGTTCAGTTACTTTAAATGTCCATGACTAGCTGGATGATCATCATTATAGAGTGGTGAGGAGATGGTGTCTTTAATTTAAAAGTTAATTAAATTATTAGAATGACCTGTTCTAATGTATCTAATGTTACTGCATCTGTTTGTTTTTGTCTTATGTCTCTTTTGGTCCGATGATGGTTATCAATATCAGGTGAGAATATATAATAATTCCAATGTACAGTTTTTTTTATTTTTTATTTTTTACTACCTCCGTGTTCTACTTTCTGATAAAACAGTTGAATTTACTTCAGTTTCTTCAAAGGTCCATGGCACAAGCACTATAGCAATTGAAGTGGCGATGGTTGATAATCACAAACAATTGTCTATTGGTACAATCTCTTCTTTGAAAGGCTCCTGTCCAGCCCTGATACACCCCACAATAGCAGTGTTGTCCCAGAACTTCCGCATGTGGCACGTCTCCGAGTTGTACCAGAAGTCTGAGGTGTATAGACTGAAGAGGGCAGGGGAGAGCACAGTACCCTGTGGTGCCCCTGAGCTGCTGACCACAGTCTCTGATGTGCAGTCCCTCAGCCTGACATACTGTGGTCTGTCAGTGAGGTAGTCTGTGATCCAGGCCACGAGGTGTGGGTCCATCCACTGCCATTCTGTGTAGCTTTTCTCTCAGAATGGGGGGCTTTGTGGTGTTGAAGGCACTGGAGAAATACATTTTAAAAAACATGATTCTCACAGCGCTGCTTCCCTTGTCCAGATGAAAGTAGACCCAGTGGAGGAGGTAGAGGACAGCATCCTCTACACCCACTTTCTCCTGGTAGGCAAACTGCAGGGGGTCCAGTACATGCTGGACCTGCAGTCTGAGGCGGTGCAGGATCAGCTGCTCCAGGGTCTTCATGATGTGATGTTAGTGCCACCGGCCTGAGGTGGTTGCGGTTGCTGCAACGCTCCTTCTGAGGCACTGGGATGATGCATGATGTCTTCCACAGTGTGGGGACCCTCCCCAGTCACAGGCTCAGGTTAAAGACATGCTGGAGGGGTTCCTCCAGCTCGGTGTTGCAGGCCTTCAGTAGTCTCGAGCACACCTGGTCTGGGCTGGCTGCTTTCCTGGGCCGCTGTCAGTGGAGAGTCTCTTCAGCTCTCCACTGACCTCCTTTGCAGTGATGGGATGTGTGTGTGTGGGGGGGGGGGGGGGGGTCATGGGCTGCAGGGGGGCGCTGGCCTGAGCAGATGTACTGCTATAGGGGAGGGGGAAGGGAGGGGGTGCTGTGTGAGAGGGTGGCTCATTTGCTCTCTCCATGCTGCCCTCTGTTGTGCTGCCCTTCTGCTTACAGCCTATGATGGTTTTCATTCCTTCCCAGACCTCCCTCATATTGTTCTGCTGAAACTTCTTCTCCACCTTCCTCCTGTAGGACTCTAACCTCTTGCAGGCAGAGCTCAAGTTCTGTGGGGGAAAAAGACTTAAATATTTGCCCCATGAGCCGTCTCATGAAGTATAAATTATGCTTTAGAAGTAGGCAGCTAGCTGTGTAAAGAGTTAATATATAGTGGTGCGGCAGTGTTGTCATTGTAAAGTAATTTAATGAAAAAAAAAAAGTAAAGTTTATTAAAGTATTACAATGACCTGCTATCTAATGTACCTGTATCTATTTATTTGTCTTCCATGTATCTCTTCTGGTCCGGGGATTAATATCAGGTGAGAATATCCAATTCCACTGTACGGTTGTTGTTTTGTAGTAATTGTTGTCCTGGTGTCCCTAAGATGCTATAGGGCAGGGGTGTCAAACTCAAATACACAGTGGGCCAAAATGTAAAACTTGAACAAAGTCGCGGGCCAACATTGAACAAATGAAAATTTTAATATGGACCCAAACAAGGTTTGCTTTAACATTGAATATGCACTTATCACTTTCGCTTTTGGTGCGCATCAATGGTGTGCACTAACATATGTGAATACGCCCTCAGACACAAGTGTTGGTGCTCCATCTGCTCAGTAGAGAAGCTTGTAAAACCCTGACTGTCCTACAGCCAGGCACACAGACAGACAGCCGGCATGCAAACAGACAGCCAGGCAGACAGGCAGGCAGACAGGCCGGCAAGAAGGCAGACAGGATTGAATGAACAGGAACAGAGCAAACACAGCGGCCGGCTAGGTCAACACAGGTGTCTCCATCACAGTGAGACGTTACATAACGTAAAGCTTCTGTTTTCTGCCTTTCTTTTCGCCATTTTTAAGAAGTGGTAACACGGTTACAGTTGTAGTATGAGATTGCTATGACTACAGTCACAGAAGAGAGGGCGTTTCTGGGTCCTGTCTTGATTGACGCGCCAAAACAACAGCAGAGCATTATGGGATTTGTAGTATTAGCGGTGAATGCGCTGTATAATACTGGCGGGCCAGCTCTAGTAGTCATTTGGTATTGCCTCGCGGGCCAAATATAATTACACTGCGGGCCAAATTTGGCCCGCGGGCCAGAGTTTGACACCCCTGCTGTAGGGGAAAAGGACTTGAATCTTGGACAGATTGTTAATTCAGTGATTGGGTAAAGGCATTTGATGCAATTTTATATGGATTGAAGAGCATTGAATCACTGCAGTGTCAAGCCAATACTGTTTCATGGCCTGTCATGAGTCAGGACATCAGCCATGTTGGAGGTCCTGAATGCAGATAGATTTAACTACGTATTTACATGCACAACCTCCAACGTATTGGACTTCCTGAGTGAACAGAGTAGAAATTACTTCAGTTGCTTCAAACTAATTGAAGTGGTGATGGTTGGTAGTCAAAAAAGTTGTGTATTGGTACAAGCTCATCTTGGAAAGACTACGTTGGACACAGCTGGAAAGTTTGACAGCATAACACCAACTAGTCTTTTTCATTATTTGGGAATAAATGTTGCCAAGTCATGTGATCAACTTCACCAATAGTGAGAGTTAGCGAAAAATCAGAAAGAAACCTCAGGTTTTGTATAATGCTATAATGTCAGTTTGATCAGCCTCTTCTGAATTTCCAACATAAATCTCTAAATGTTCCTCACTAAAAGGTTGTTACCATAGCAGGGAAAGTTAAATATGGAGGGAACATTGTTGTAGTAGTATTCACACTACTCATGTATTGTTATCTTGCACTTAGAAGAACAGTTACACTGCAGTTACTGTAGATATAACTACAGCAAACAGAATATAAAAGATTACGGTGTAATACATTCAGAGGAATTAAAACAATTGGGGTATTTTGCAATCCAGTGTGAGAACAAATTAAAGTGTTTAAGTTAATGTGTTCGTAAGGAAAACGTTAATATGTTTCATCTTAATAGTCAGCGCATTTTAGCATTGAGGGGTTATGACAGCCAACTAATACTGTTGGTACTGGCGGGGTGAATGTAATGGACATAACTAATGCATATCGCTGTGTGCTTGTATTTCTTTCCAGATGCCGAAGAGAAGTAAGAAGTCCCAGGCTGCCACTAAGAGGCATGTGGAGACACGTGCCTTGGCTGAGGATTTTCTGACTCCTCATGAAAAAAACTCAGAAACGTTTCACGAAAGTGGACAAAACGCACATGTTGCACTTGATGCACATGCCGCACATAACGCACATGTTGCAAGGTCTGCACATGACGCACAGAATGATTGTATGCCTATGGCCGAGCCCCTGAAAACCTTGAAAAAGCCTTTGGCTCGAACCTTGAAAAGCACCATGAACAAAACTCCCTCAAAGCCTTTGAACGTGTCTGATCCGTGTTTATCTGGTAAAGATGATTGTTCTTTTCCCCTGCAGATGTGTGTGTCTGAAATTGCTGTTCCACTCACTGACAGAGAGCCCCAAAGCTATTACAACAGTCATCTGACCATCCCAACTGCAACAGAACATCCTGAAGATTGTAGGCCACATGTACCCATCAGATCTTGTGTATTTGGTTTGTTTTCTCAAGGCCATAAGAAATTTGGAGCGAATGCAGACCAACAATGTGTTGCAAACAGTTTAGTGGCAGTAATGATGAATGAGAACAAAAGCATCCTGACATGGGCTAAAGAAAATATCAACGATGTATTGATTGAAGGCAATAAACTATACAGCGTGGTGAGAAGTGCAGGTAATATCCGTGGTTCTAATGTGTACCTGTTAATTGCTGATCTCCCAGAGTATTACACTATGAAGGGAACAATTTTTTCAGTTGATCATGGTCAAAGCTATGTGGGAAATGGTGAGATGGATGAAGAAGCTGAAGTAGACATGCGAGACATTCAGATGCCGTTGGATTTAGCAATTCAGAGAGCATTGACTGAATATGATGCCTGTTTTGTAACCATCAGGACAGCCACATGTGTAGTTATTAAGCAAGGTAACTATTTTAGTGTGTTTGATCCTCATTCACGCAACAGCACAGGCCTGTTTGATCCACACAGTGACAAGGCTGTAGTGATTCATCATTCTGATTTTGATGGTGTTTATAAACATGTTAGAGATCTCCTATACCAACTGACTGCTAGTGCCAAAACAGAATGGGAGAAATGTTTTGAGATTACTGGAGTAAAGGTAGAGGTCATGAGCCGAGAACAGGAGAGCCATGTAAGTGGTGAGCATCACAGTGAAACTATGAATGTTGTAAGAACTGTACCTACAGACAGAGGTAGAACTCAACGAACACGTGAGGTATGTGCAAAGTGGAAAAAGCCAGCCACCAGTAGGCCTACAGACATGTCAAATACTGTGAAGACTTCTCAGTCAGGTGATGTTGAAAGTGAACACCCTCTCTACAGCGATGTGGTACAAGGTAAACACAAACTATATAATGAAACACCTGTTATAAAAACTGTACCTACAGACGGAGGTAGAAGTCAGCAAATGCATGAGGTATGTGGAAACAGGAAAAAGCCAGCCACCAGAACAAACACCTTAAATGCTGTGAAGAACAGTCATGTAAAACCTTTGAACTCAAGTGACAAAGCAGTGTTGACATGTCAGTCACTTTATCTGACTACCAGAGAATTAACACACAGAGAAAGAGAAGCAACAGACAGTGTAATTATTTGCGATGTGAGAATTCATGAACAGCCTTTTAAACCCTTAATGCGTCAGGATCAGGATGCTCTGTGCGCACGTTTAGAACTCACTAATGAAAATACTGATGTTACTACAGCAACAAAGGTTGATGTCATGGGGTCTCCCTGTAAGATCAAGATTATAAAGCCAGATGGAAACTGTTTCTACCGTAGCCTTGCATTTAGCATATGTGGAAATGAAGAAAAGCATCTTAAAATAAGACGGGCGATTGTGCGACACCTTCAAAAGAACAGCTCCAAATTTGAAATGTATTTGAGAGATGGGTACACATCTGTGCAGGACTACGTGACCAAATCAAGAATATATTACTGTGGTTCATGGGCAACTGAGATTGACATTTTTGCTGCAGCTGACTTTTTTAAAACAACCATCATGACTTGTAATGATAGTAGATGGAATGCACACAGGCCTACTTCAGATTCATTCACAGCTAATTGTATGTATTTAAACCACACTGGCAATCATTATGAAGTTGCAATATGTGTTAAACAGAAAGACGCAGGAAATGCTTGTGCGGGAACATGTCAGCACGACAAGAGCAATGACAACTTAAGGGTATTACGCCTACGTAAAAGGAAGTTGAATAATGAACCAGAAAATCTGAAAGCTAAGAAAGAACACCAACGGTACCACAATAAGAGTGATTACAAAGAGAGAAAACTTCAAGACCTTAAAGATAAATATCACAAAGACGCAGACTTTTGGGAATGTAAGTGTGAGTATATCCGAAAAAAATACAGAACAGATCCAACGTTTCTGAAATACATGCGCGAACGCATGCGTGAGCGTGTTCGGAAGAAGTATAAGACTGATCCAGTGTTTCAGAAATACATGCGTGAGCGTGTTCGGAAGAAGTATAAGACTGATCCAGTGTTTCAGAAATACATGCGTGAGCGTGTTCGGAAGAAGTATAAGACTGATCCAGTGTTTCAGAAATACATGCGTGAGCGTGTTCGGAAGAAGTATAAGACTGATCCAGTGTTTCAGAAATACATGCGTGACAATTCTAAAAAGCAATATAGGAAATTTCAAAACAAACGCAAAGCAGACAACATGAGGAAATACCATGAAAATGAAAATATCCGTGTAAATAAAACCAAAAGAAGTTGTGAGAGTTA
Source organism: Borostomias antarcticus (assembly GCF_949987555.1). Taxonomy (NCBI): domain Eukaryota; kingdom Metazoa; phylum Chordata; class Actinopteri; order Stomiiformes; family Stomiidae; genus Borostomias; species Borostomias antarcticus. The sequence goes on from NW_028176481.1 coordinate 163,740, forward strand.
TGCAAAGTGGCAAAAGAGACAGGAAGACATAGATTTTGCTATTGATCATTTTCGTCAAGAGGTCAGCCGTGGTCCAGAATATGTATGCTCTGTCTGTCACCGTTTACTCTTCAGGAAACAGGTGGTTGAGTGTAAAAGACATTGCTATGAAAGCAAAGGAGATAAAATTGCTGCACTAGCTAATAGATGCATAACATTACAATATTTACATGTTTGTGATGCTGAATGTAAGCAGGGCTGCTATTTGTCTGACAGTTCATCAAGCAAGTTATGGATTTGTTATACATGCCATCGAAAAATACTCAATGGAAAACTTCCAGAAGAGAGTGTTACCAATAACATGCATTTGGAGGAAATTCCAGCAGAACTTAAATGTCTGAACTCTTTGGAGCAACATCTTATTGCACGTCATATTCCCTTCATGAAACTGTTGTGTTTGCCTCGAGGGCGTCAGAATGCGTGTCATGGTCCATGTGTGTCTGTTCCTATTAATACCATACCAGATGTAACAAATATACTTCCAAGAAATGAATGTGATGACAAGATGATAAGAGTAAAACTGAAACGTAAATTGACATTCAAAGGTCATTATGAGTATAAGTTTGTCCATACTGATCGTGTCAGAAATGCACTGAAGTATTTGATAAGAAACAATAAGTGGTATGATGATGTCACATTTAATGAAGAGTGGGTAAACTCTTTGGATGGAACTGATCATGATGAGCAAGAGGAAAACATCAAACATGAAACGGAGTGTCACGAAACAGCTGAAAAGAGTGATGAGGAAAATACTCCTGAAGACCAAGCAGAGGAAGACTTGACATATATTAAAGACCAGGATGGGCTTTTGTCAGATACGTCATTACAACCAGTTGATCTGGGTTCAGAGATTATTGATCAGAATTTTCAAGATATATTAAATGTTGCACCTGGTGAAGGTAACAGTCCAGTTAGGTTGCTGTCAGATAAAACCAATGAGGCAAAATGTTTCCCTTTCCTGTATCCAACTGGTGGACCGACCTTCCATGATAATAGAGAGGTAAAAATAACTCTGGCACGATACCTAAATACACGCATACTCAATGCAGATGGTCGTTTTGCACGGAATACAGACTTCATATTTTATGCACAATACATATCAGAGGTGCATCAAGTTGTGTGTAGTGTTTCTGTGGCATTACGCAAAGGTGGTGACAATAAGTCTCTGAAAGAAGTAACTCCAGACATGTTGTTAAACTCTCAGTCACTAAGTAAAATTTTACACAATGATGAAGGATACAAGTTCTTGAGAGGAATTCGTGGGACACCTCCGTTCTGGATGTCAGCGCAGAAAGACCTGTTTGCTATGATAAGACAACTGTCCATACCCACTTTCTTTGCATCTTTTAGCTCTGCTGATTTAAGATGGCCTGAAATGCTGTACACTATGGTAAGGCTAGAAGGACAACAAATCAATGTTGATGAGCTTGACTGGTCTACAAAATGTGGACTTCTACGACGTAATCCTGTGACGGCAGCAAGAATGTTTGATCATAGATGGCATTGCTTTTTGCGTGATGTAATCATGTCTGCAGCTGAACCCATAGGGAAAATCAAGGACTACTTCTACCGTGTTGAATTTCAACAGCGTGGTTCTCCTCACGTCCACTGTCTTTTTTGGGTTGAGAATGCTCCTAAGATTGATAAAGAGAGTGATGCTGAAGTAGCACATTTTATAGACGCATACATTACTTGTGAGACTCCACCTCAAACGGACGCAGAGCTTTATGAGACTGTAAACAGTGTGCAAAAGCACAGTACAAGACATTCCAAAACATGCCGTAAGAAAAACACAGTCTGTCGGTTTAATTTCCCACGACCACCATCAAGCCGTACTTTTATCACAAGAGGAGGTAACTCAGAAGACTTGAATAACAAAGACAAAAATAAAAATTCCAGTGCAATTATGCAGAAAGTCAAAAGTGCATTGACCAAGCCTGACCTAAATTTTGATTCAACAGATGCATTTTTTGAGTCTCTTGGGATAGATCAAGGCTTGTTTGAGAGAGCGTACAACATATGTTCCAAAAAGAAAAGCATTGTCCTGAAACGAAATCCAAAAGACATTTGGGTAAATCAGTATAACAAAGACCTCTTGCATGCATGGCAAGGCAATATGGATATCCAGTATGTCACAGATGCTTTCTCAGTAGTGGTCTATATTCTCACATACATCACTAAAGCAGAACAAGAAATGGGATTGCTGCTGCAACGTGCACAAAATGAGGCCATGAATGGGAACCTTGATGCAAAAGGAGCATTTAAACAGCTCGGAAGCGTATACCTTCACAACAGAGAAGTTTCAGCTCAAGAGGCAGTGTATCGGTTAACACATATGCACTTGAAGGAATGCTCTCGTCAAGTACAATACATTCCCATTGGAGAAAACCCGGTAAGGATGAGTTTGCCTTTGCACGTACTCCAGAGTAAAGCTGAACGTGAACAGTCTAATGATGAAAGCGCTTTGTGGATGACCAATATGGTTGAAAGATATAAGAACAGACCCAGGACAGAGCAATTAGAAAATGTTTGCCTTGCCACTTTTTGTTCTGAATACAGAGTACTCTACGGGTCACAAGTGTCCTCAGAGAAAGTTTCTTCAGAACATGATGTAATAAAACTCAACAACAACTGTGGCTTTGTGAAACGAAGGACTCGAACGGAACCAGCTGTTGTAAGGTATCCCAGATTTTCTCCCACCAAAAACTCAGGAAAATACTTTCATGCCTTGCTGCAACTCTTTTTGCCATACTATGAAGACCATCAGCTCAAGCCAGCCCACTTTGATACATATGAGCATTTCTATAAGACTGGTGCAGTGAAATGTGGCAATGATCTCCAAACAGTGAAATCAATTGTTGAATCGAACAGAGCTCTTTTTGAAAGAGAAAGTGATGAAATAGACAGAGCTAAAGAGTTGCTGGAAGAGAACATTGATTTAGAGGATGCTTGGGCTCAAATATGTCCTGAAACAGAAAGAGAGCGTCTTGGTTGTTTAGAACTGATGAAAGACAAAGTTGTGGCTGATGAAGATGATCATGAGGAACTCATTCCAGACCTTACAGCAAATCCAGTAACAGCATGTACTCTTGAAACAAATCATGTCTCAATGCCCAGAGAGGACGCGCTGCATTTACTGCGATCATTAAATGAAGAGCAGTCAGCTATATTCTATAGTGTCCGTAAGTGGTGTTTGCAAAAGTTGCTTGGAAAAACTCCGGAACCATTTCGATTATTTGTTACTGGTGGAGCAGGCACAGGGAAAAGCCATTTAATCAAAGCGATACATTATGAATCCTCCAGACTGTTATCTCAGCTTGCTGAAAATCCTGATGATCTCACTGTCCTTTTAACAGCATCAACAGGTGTGGCTGCATATAACATTGGTGCTGCAACAATTCACAACACATTCTCCATTGGTGCCAATATCAGATTGCCTTATCAACCTCTAGGTGATGAGAAGGTTAATTCTTTACGGACCAAAATGGGAAATTTGCAAATTCTCATCATTGATGAAGTGTCCATGGTTGACCATCGCCTTCTGTCCTACATTCATGGTAGACTACGTCAGATCAAGCAGACCGGTGACTACTCCCCCTTTGGAAAAGTGTGCATTGTTGCTGTGGGTGATTTCTATCAGTTGCCACCTGTAAAAGGTACTCCTCTCTTTGCTGATAACAAAGGAGCCAACCTGTGGGAGAACAACTTTGAAGTTGCTGAACTAACTAAAGTTATTAGACAACAAAATGCAGCATTTGCAGAAATGTTGAACCGTCTGAGAGTTCGTAAAAAGAATGAGCCTCTAAGTACCAATGATCTTCTCATGTTGAAGCAGTGTGAAACTGGTGAAGAACCTAAGGACATCCACATATTCGCTACAAATGCAGAAGTTGATAAATATAACATTAAGAGACTGCAAGAGACCTGCCCAGATGCAATCAGTATACATGCTCAAGATTTTGTCAGAAATCCCAAAACTGGAAGAATGGAACCCCTAGTTGGCTGTCACAGCAAAGTTTTCAATTCATGTTTGTCAAACTGTGTTAATGTGGGTATTGGAGCAAGAGTAATGTTGAAGAAAAATATGGATGTGTCTGATGGCCTTGTCAATGGAGCATTTGGTACAGTTGTGCACATCAGTGAAGGTGAACAACAGGATGATTTCCCTTCAGCTATTCATGTAGAGTTTGATTACCCAAATGTTGGCAAGATTCAGAGATCAAAAACAAATCAGAGGTTTTCTGAACATTCAACAATAATTGAAGTACAAGAGGATCAAGTCACAAATGCTGGTGGGGTACGACGTCAATTTCCACTCAGACTTGCATGGGCATGCACGATACACAAGGTTCAAGGTCTTACTGTTGAAAAAGCTGTTGTATCACTCAAGAAGATCTTTACTGCAGGGCAAGCATATGTTGCTTTAAGTCGAGTGAAAACTCTCACCGGACTGATAATTGACAACTTCAAAGACTCAACCATATATTGCAATAACAAAATAGACTTGGCCATGGAAAACCTGCCTCGGTTTAAATATGAAAAATCTGTTTTCTCTGATGTTAACTGTACATGTACAGTAGTACTTCACAATGTACAGAGTCTGAAAGCTCACATTCTAGACATCCAGGCCCATAAAACCCTAGTGCAAGCTGATTGCATTTGCTTAACTGAGACATGGCTCAATGTAGGCACTGAAGAAATACCAGGACTTCCAGGATTTCTCTTCAGCCACAATCCAAGAGCAAACTGTTACGATGACACAGAGCCACTCTTCACAAAACTGAAAAGACAACAAAGAGGCGGAGTTGGTATGTATTATTCAGACAATATTGAAATAAACGTCTTGATTCCAGAAAGAGGTAATTTGGAATGTTTGTATTTTGCAGTACCTCATGTAAATTTGACTGCTGCCGTGTTGTACAGGCCTAGTTCCTATAAAATTGACATGTTTCGAGAACATCTCTTAATAGTTATCTGTGAACTTGAGAGGCATCCAGGGAAGAAAGTCATAATGGGAGACTTTAATGAAGATGTCTTTGTTTCGTCTACAATTCTGAAGTTAATGGAACAGCATGGATACACTCAACATGTAAAAACAGCAACAACTGAAAAAGGTACGCTGATAGACCACGTCTATATTAAAGGCACAGAAGATGTTATTGTTGAAGTCATGCAGACATACTACAGTTTTCATGAAGCCATACTTATTTCACTTCTGTAGTATTTGTGATATTCACCATTAAATAGTAACGTATACATATTCTGAATATTTTAGAAAGCACAACATAATCAGTTTGTTGATGTTCTTTTTTCTGTATTCCGTCCGCTAACTGGGGGGAAGGAGGTATACCACTGGACGGCTCCTTGCAGAGGGTGGGAGGGGGAGACATTCTACCGAAATGGCCACTTTTGGAATACGAACAGATAGTTTAGTTTAGTTTACTTTATTTGATACCAAAAGGATTTGGCTTGCAGTTGAGTCAGTCATACAACCCAGGACAATACAAAGCAAAAAAATAAATAAATACAGTAAAAAACAGGATCAGTACATCATCATCATCACCATCTTGCATATTAAATACTGCTACCTCTCAGAGTCCCCTGGTGTGCAACACACACTACCTTGACAACAATAGCAAAAACCTTAGTGAAAACCTTAGATAGATCTTTACATGCCTAGAAATGTTATTTCTCAAAGTGGGCATTTCGGTCGAAAGACTCGGGTAGGTTTATTATGAGGAGTAATTGATTAGTTTGTGGCCTACTGTAAGATAGAATGATATGACTGACAGCTGCTGCTGCTTCCTCTACAATTTTGAACTTAGGCCACAAACTTATCAGTCACCCCTTGTGCAGTGGATAGGGGTAAATAACACCATTGAGACAGTGCAAATAACACCTAGGCTAAATTAATATTATTCTCCACCAATGTGCTTGTTTTATTAATAATGTTACCTTTTTTTTCTTAAAAAATTATTTCAGTGGTAAATGTATATTATATAAACTGTTTTAAATTTACAGTTTTAAATTTTCTTTTATTTCTATGTACCATACTGTAAAAGATATACAATTCTGTCCATGCATTCCTTTTTATTTCTGCTATGAATTTTGCTTGTTTGTCTATAGTTTTTATATACAATGATGAAATATGAAATATTACTGTTGAATCTGTGAAATGCACTACCACAAAACAATGGATTGGACATTATTCAATGCATGGATTTAGGCAATAATAAGAAATCTTACCGTAGATCAAAAGCAATGAATTACATAAATCTTCAATGAGGTCTTCTGTCATCCAAAGACACATGTGAGTACATATGGTCTTAATAGTATAGTTATTATTTTATTTATATGTGATATATGTATTATGCAAGTCTGATAGAGTCTACACTGTATACATCCTTAATTAATGGACATATTAGGTTGCTTTGTGTCTCCAATGCAACAAAGGCATGTGTACTTTTTGTACATTAACATGTCTCCTCTAATTACCTTACAGATCTGAAGTGAACTGCCACAAAACAACGGATTGGACATTATTCAATACATGGATCAACAAGAAATTTTAGATCGGAAGGAGTGAAGGAGTCTTCTATGACTTTCTGAGCGACAACAGCATATTCAGAATCGCTCTCACTATATGTTCTCTCATACAAGGACAGTCACATGAAGTGAGTGTATGTGGTTTTAACAGTATATTTATTCTTCCAAAATGGACATGCTGTTTATGATATTATGCACATCTGATAGAATATACATTGAATACATTTTTAATGCATGGATATGTGCTTTGTTTCACCTATGCAACAAACCATGCATACCTTTTGTACAATAATGTTTTCTAATTACTTTACCAATTTCAATGAAGAAATGTTCTCAATCTTAATATGGTTCTTCTAGTCTAGTTAACCATTTACTGAAGTGGCTACAACTGGAGAACTGGAAGGTTACGGCTTTCCTGATGGAAACTTTGGAGAGGCAGTTCTCTGAGTGTGACCTATAGTGGACTATGATCCTGCCTTCCTGAATCCAGAGGAGACCTTTTGCAAACACTGCTGTGGGAACTACTACCACTTGTCCTACTACTCAAACTCTTCACAGCTCTAGTTTAACCACAACTGCAGGTAAATAATAATAATAATAACAATACACATTTCATAATATTTAGAAAGCACTTTTTCTTGAGAGACAATATTAAAGTGCTGAAAAAATATGTACCTAACATAGCCTCCTTCCCAAATGCATTAGGTGTGAGGTACAAGCACAGCTGGACCATGTGCCTGTTCCACCAGCCGTGGGAGATACCATCAGTGAGGACTGTTGAGGCTCATTCAGTTCCACCAGGGGTGGGGTCTGCTGAAGCTCATCAGCCATCTCCAGCCACAGGGCCCATCAACCAGGGGCAGGGCCTGCTGAGGCCCGTCCACAGCAACACCACAGACCTCATAGAAAGGCCTCTTTTGCAAAGGGCCATGTGCAGCAGAAGCAGCCATCTACTCACTCAGGACTGTGGAAGCCAGTTAGGGTCAAGACTAATGTCCTCCCACAAATTGGGGTAGAACCATTCTGTTGACTACTTATTCCACCCGAAGCAATGTTGGCCTTGTCAAGTGGGACATGAAGTATTTAATAGTTTTGTGGCTTTTGTCTTTCTGCCTGTGTGGTGTATTATGTTTTTGTGTGGTTTGATTTTTGTTAGCCCATTGTTTTGTGTTTGTCCACTTATCACTTTTGAAATTGTACAGTATTATTTTTATAGGCAGTTATACTACAAACTATAAATATAGCTTCAATTATTTGAACCCTAACTACATCATTTGCACTGTCTCAATCGTAATATGAATTAATAGTAACACTTATATGAACTGTTTAATTTTTGCTGCCGTCAAAAATTGTATGAAATGTGCTTTATAAATAAATTGTATATGAATCCATAAGTTTCTCTTTCTATCATATATCATATGTTAAAGATGTTGAAATCAGGCATGACATAGAACTGTAGCAGATAGCATGAATTGACTTTACACTTCCAACTTTGACAGGTTGGTGGCTCTAGAGAGTTCGAGGTGTCGACATAGACTTGGTGACAGGGGTCACGAGACCATCCCCGATGAGTGTGCCTAATGTGGTTATGATACATCAAAACGTAACTGAGATATGACCACACTTCCTGTATGGTGACTTTGACACCAAATTCAATTGGGTGTAGCGGGCGAACACCTTCAACAATCTAAAATCCCTGTAACACTTTTGTGGACATTTGTCTAGAGAATGTGTCCATCCAGTTTCATAGATTGGTGAAAATTCCTAGGAGGAGATACATTTTAAGTGTTTTACACAAAATACCAAATGGCGGGAAATCCAATTGGTGGAAAATGACATCATAGGGTACGATGAACTCGGCATCAGCCAGGGATTCCAATGGTACCTCATTTTTGAAAATGGGTCACACAGGTCAAAAGTTGTGTGCCTAAATGCACTTCCAACTTTGACATGGTGGTGGCACTAGAGGGTTCAAGCTGTTGTGATGACACTTGCTGACAGGGGTCATGGGACTGTCTCCGATGGGTTATTAATGTTTTGAAAGGTGTGACCCATGACACACTCACAGATGCAATGCCTGAGGCGAGTCGAAAACGCGAGGCCTACTATAATGCACTACACCCGCGACGCAACATGAACTCAGCACGCATGTCTTTTTTAGTCACATATAAAAAAATAAGCACCTGCGCAAGATTCGATCTCTGTACCTGCTGCTTGCAAGGCCGACACGCTAACCACTGTGCCACACAGGATGTTGCGAAAGTGAACCACCCTAGTCCACAAGGCATGTGAGCCTTCCCTAACCCCGTGAGTCTGAGTCCTGAGCACTTAATTAATATCACCTGGCAGGGTTGCTTCCTCTCGGTAGAGTGAGAGGGGGGGGTGTCGTTGTTTAAATTGGCACACAGCGAAAAGTATACATAGCATAGCTCAACTATTTACTTCTTCAGAATCCAGACAATCACGCGAACATTTCCATGTATAAAATGTCCTTCGGTCTTCAGAAGTGTAGGAGAGGTGAAGAGTTAGAAACAGTTAGAGAATCTAGAGCGAAGAGAGATTTTCTAGAGCGTGGCTCCATTGATTTCAATGGAGGGGGGGGAGTCATTATTCTAACTGTCCCAGAGTGAAAAATATACATCGAAGAGCTTAGCTTTTTTGATTTTATGAATCCCAAGAGTCGTGTGAACGTTTTGATATATAAAATGTGTATGAGCTGTGAGAATTAGAAGAGGGATGGCAGTTTAGAAAATGTGTGACTTTTTCCAAAAACCTCTGAAACTGGTGAAATTGTGCAGAGGACAAAAAGTGTTCCTTTCATTCTGCAATCAAACAAATGAAGTAATAATAAAACCATGGGGTGTTTTGAACTCGGCATGAGCCAGGGAATCCATTGCTACCATAATTTTGAAGATTGGACATTCAGTTCAAAAGTTACTGGCATAAACGCAACTCCAACTTTGACACGCTGGTGGCGCTAGAGTGCATGAGATGTCAACGTAAGGCTTGGTGACAGATGTCATGGGTGTGTCCCGGATGAGTGTGCCAAATGTGGTTTTGATAGATTAAAACATTACTGAGATATGACCCCAGTTCCTGTTTTGCAGCTTTTCGGCCAATTTTGATTGGCTGTCACGAGGGAACGCAATGGACAATCAAAAATCCCTGTAAGACTTTTGTGGACATCGGTCTATAGATTGTGCATACTGCGTGTGGTGCAGATTGGTGAAAAAACCTAGGAGGAGATACATTTTGAGTGTTTTACACTAAATCCAATATGGCGGGAAATCCAATATGGTGGAAAATGATGTCATAGGGTGCGTTGAACTTGGCTTGAGCGAAGGAATCCAACGCTGCCTCGTTTTTGAAAATCAGGCTTACAGGTCAAAAGTTGCATGCACAAATGCACCTCCAACTTTGACACGTTGGTGGCGCTAGAGCGTTCAAGCTGTGGACATGGGTCTTGGTGAGAAGACTTTGGGGACTGTCATGAATGAGTGTGCCAATTTTCCCAACTTTTTACCATACGGTTCTATGGGCTGCCATAGACTCCAATGGCAGAAGAATAAATAATAATAATAATAAGAAAAGGTACAAGAACAATGGGTGCCAGCGCTTAGCGCTTCGCTGCTTGGCCCCCAAATATAGCTGCAAGCAGCAATGTGGGGGCCAAGCAGGACATGCGACCAGCGCATCAAAGACAACAAGCGAAACACGTCATAGCCGCATTCAAAGCTCTACCGCAGTGTTGAAAATCGGGCGTACGGTTCAGAATATACGTACTTCCAACTTTGACAGGTTGGTGGTGCTAGAGACTTTGAGGTGTCGACATAGACTTGGTGACAGGGGTCACGGGACCGTCCACGATGAGTGTGCCTAATGTGGTTATGATACATCAAAACCTTACTGAGATTTGACCATACTTCCTGTTTGGCGGCTTGGATGCCAAATTCGATTGGCTGTAGCGAGTGAACACCTTCGACAATCGAAAATCCCTCTAGGAGTTTTGTGGACATTGGTCTAAAGAATGTGTACAGCCAGTTTCATGTAGATTGGTGAAAATCCTTAGGAGAAGATACATTTTAAGTGTTTTACACAAAATACAAAATGGCGGGAAATCCAATTGGTGGAAAATGACATCATAGGATGCGATGAACTCGGCATGAGCGAGGGATTCCAACGGTACCTCATTTTTCAAAATCGGTTACACAGGTCAAAAGTTGTGTGCATTAACGCACTTCCAACTTTGACATGGTGGTGGCGCTAGAGGGTTTGAGCTGTCGCAATGCCACTTGCTGCCAGAGGTCATGGGACTGTCCCTGAAGAGTGTGCCAAATGTGGCTTTAATACATTAACAATTTGCTGAGATATGACCACACTTCCTGTTTGGCGGCTTAGAGGCCAAATTTGATTGGCTGCAGCGAGCGAACGCAATGGACAATCAGAAATCCCTGTAAGACTTTTGTGGACATCGGTCTACAGATTGTGCCTACCGAGTTTCGTGCAGATTGGAGAAAAAACATAGGAGGAGATACATTTTGAGAGTTTTTCACAAAATCCAAAATGGCGGGAAATCCAATATGGCGGAAAATGATGTCATGGGGTGCGTTGAACTCGGCTTAAGCCAAGGAATCCAACGGTACCTTGTTTTTGAAAATCGGGCTTACAGGTCAAAAGTTGTGTGCACAAACGCACCTCCAACTTTGACATGTTGGTGGCGCTAGAGGGTTCGAGCTGTGTACATGGGTCTTGGTGAAAAGACTCAGGGGACTGTCATGAATGAGTGTGCCAATTTTCACAACTTTTTACCATATGGTTCTATGGGCTGCCATAGACTCCAATGCCAGAGGAAGATGAATAATAATAAGAAAAGGTACAAGAACAATGGGTGCCTTCGCAGCTTCGCTGCTTGGCCCCCAATAAATATAGCTGCAAGCAGCAATGTGGGGGCCAAGCAGGACATGCGACCAGCGCATCAAAGACAACAAGCGAAACACGTCATAGCCGCATTCAAAGCTCTACCGCAGTGTTGAAAATCGGGCGTACGGTTCAGAATATACGTACTTCCAACTTTGACAGGTTGGTGTTGCTAGAGACTTTGAGGTGTCGACATAGACTTGGTGACAGGGGTCACGGGACCGTCCACGATGAGTGTGCCTAATGTGGTTATGATACATCAAAACCTTACTGAGATTTGACCATACTTCCTGTTTGGCGGCTTGGATGCCAAATTCGATTGGCTGTAGCGAGTGAACACCTTCGACAATCGAAAATCCCTCTAGGAGTTTTGTGGACATTGGTCTAAAGAATGTGTACAGCCAGTTTCATGTAGATTGGTGAAAATCCTTAGGAGAAGATACATTTTAAGTGTTTTACACAAAATACAAAATGGCGGGAAATCCAATTGGTGGAAAATGACATCATAGGATGCGATGAACTCGGCATGAGCGAGGGATTCCAACGGTACCTCATTTTTCAAAATCGGTTACACAGGTCAAAAGTTGTGTGCATTAACGCACTTCCAACTTTGACATGGTGGTGGCGCTAGAGGGTTTGAGCTGTCGCAATGCCACCTGCTGCCAGAGGTCATGGGACTGTCCCTGAAGAGTGTGCCAAATGTGGCTTTAATACATTAACAATTTGCTGAGATATGACCACACTTCCTGTTTGGCGGCTTAGAGGCCAAATTTGATTGGCTGCAGCGAGCGAACGCAATGGACAATCAGAAATCCCTGTAAGACTTTTGTGGACATCGGTCTACAGATTGTGCCTACCGAGTGTCGTGCAGATTGGAGAAAAAACCTAGGAGGAGATACATTTTGAGAGTTTTTCACAAAATCCAAAATGGCGGGAAATCCAATATGGCGGAAAATGATGTCATGGGGTGCGTTGAACTCGGCTTAAGCCAAGGAATCCAACGGTACCTTGTTTTTGAAAATCGGGCTTACAGGTCAAAAGTTGTGTGCACAAACGCACCTCCAACTTTGACATGTTGGTGGCGCTAGAGGGTTCGAGCTGTGTACATGGGTCTTGGTGAAAAGACTCAGGGGACTGTCATGAATGAGTGTGCCAATTTTCACAACTTTTTACCATATGGTTCTATGGGCTGCCATAGACTCCAATGCCAGAGGAAGATGAATAATAATAATAATAATAATAATAAGAAAAGGTACAAGAACAATGGGTGCCTTCGCAGCTTCGCTGCTTGGCCCCCAATAATAAGAAAAGGTACAAGAACAATGGGTGCCTTCGCAGCTTCGCTGCTTGGCCCCCAATAATAAATATAGCTGCAAGCAGCAATGTGGGGGCCAAGCAGGACATGCGACCAGCGCATCAAAGACAACAAGCGAAACACGTCATAGGAGTCTATTCAAATCGCTACCGCAGTTTTGAAAATCGGGCGTACGGTTCAGAATATACGCACTTCCAACTTTGACAGGTTGGTGGCGCTAGAGACTTTGAGGTGTCGACATAGACTTGGTGACAGGGGTCTCGGGACCGTCCACAATGAGTGTGCCTAATGTGGTTATGATACATCAAAACCTTACTGAGATTTGACCACACTTCCTGTTTGGCGGCTTGGATGCCAAATTCGATTGGCTGTAGCGAGCGAACACCTTCGACAATCGAAAATCCCTCTAGGAGTTTTGTGGACATTGGTCTAAAGAATGTGTACAGCCAGTTTCATGTAGATTGGTGAAAATCCTTAGGAGAAGATACATTTTAAGTGTTTTACACAAAATACAAAATGGCGGGAAATCCAATTGGTGGAAAATGACATCATAGGATGCGATGAACTCGGCATGAGCGAGGGATTCCAACGGTACCTCATTTTTCAAAATCGGTTACACAGGTCAAAAGTTGTGTGCATTAACGCACTTCCAACTTTGACATGGTGGTGGCGCTAGAGGCTTTAAGCTGTCGCAATGCCACTTGCTGCCAGAGGTCTTGGGACTGTCCCCGATGAGTGTGCCAAATGTGGCTTTAATACATTAACAATTTGCTGAGATATGACCACACTTCCTGTTTGGCGGCTTGGACGCCAAATTCGATTGGCTGTAGCGGGCGAACGCTTTCAAGAATCGAAAATCCCTGGATAACTTTTGTGGACATCGGTCTAGTGAATGTGCCTACCGAGTTTCGTGCAGATTGGTCGAAATTCCTAGGAGGAGATACATTTGAAGTGTTTTTAAAAAAATTCAAGATGGCGGAAAATCTATATAACCGGAAGTTATGGGTCCTTGAGGCAAATTTGTTCATCATGAGGAGAGACATATGTGTCCAAAGTGTCATGTCTGTAGGTTAAACGGGGCCTGAGATATGCCTGTTCAAAGTTCGCAACTTCAGTCGGCTGCTATAGCGCCCCCTATTGGCTAATCGATCTGGGTCGTGCTCCATGGACTCAGCACATCATCCTCTACCATCATGCAAATTTTGGTAAAAAGTTACCACTCCGTTCTATAGGCTGCCATTGACTTCAATGGCAGAAGAAGAATAATAATACCATCAATTACAATAGGGGCTTCGCACTGCGTGCTTGGCCCCTAATTAAAGCTGCAAGCAGCGTTGTGGGGGCCAAGCTGACCACGCGAAAGATGTGGTTGAACGAGATTCGAACTCTGCACCTGCTGCTTGCAAGGCCGACTCCCTATCCACTGTGCTATGCCTGATCTTGCAAAGGAGAATTGCCCTAGTCCACAAGGCATTTCAGCCGTTGGTGGCTTTGTCGCCAAATTCAATTGGCTGTCACAAGCAAACGCATTGGAATATCAACAATTCAAATCATTCCTTTGTAGACATTGGTCTCCAGATAATGTGTATTATTTTGTTTTGCAGATTAATGAAAATCTGTAGGAGGAGTAGCATTTTAAGTGTTTTTCACTAAATCCAAAATGGCAGACAATACAATATAGTATGCAAGACGTAATAGGGTTTGTTTAACTCAGCTTGAGCCAAGGAATCATATAGCACCTTGATTTTGAAAATTGGACTTACGGTTCAAAAGTGGCGTGCATAAATGCATTGGCAACTTTGACATGTTGGTGGCGCTAGAGTGTAGGAGCTGAGGACATGGGTCTTGGTGAGAGGGGTCATGGGACTGTCCCGAATCAGTGTGCCAAATTTCATAACTTTCTACCATACGGTTCTATGGGCTGCCATAGACTCCAATGGCAGAAGAGTATAATAAAGAAAGAAAGAAAAAAAAAGAGGATGATAATAAGAAAAGGTAGAAACATAATGGTGCAAGTACAAGGCTAGACTGACGTGGCGACATGTTTGACAAGGGTCAAGGATGGTTCCGAGAATTTCGAAAGTCACACATATTACTTACTCTGAACAATAGGCACACGAGTCCCTGGTCTGTGAGCCAAATTTCACAACTTTTAACTGGCAGGAGCGACCGACAATGATTCTGTTGTCTGCCATTGACTTCCACAGCAGCATAATTACAATAATTATAAAAATGCACTTTGGATGAACGGGAATCGAACCCTGAACTCGCTGCTTGCGAGACTGACGCGCTACCCGCTATGCCACGACAGATCTTGCAAACGCACTTTGCAGATTTGAGTGGATAATGTCAGCTTTTGCTTCCACTTGGTAGAGTGAGTCTTGAGTACTAAATTAATGTCACCTGGTAGGGTTGCTTCCTCTCGGTTGAGTGAGAGGGGGTGTCATCGTTTTAATTGGCACACCTGTCCTCAATAAATAAGACCAGCACCTGCCCTCACATCTAGAAAACGGAGAGAAGACGAGGTATGTTTGTTTCTCCAGTGGCTACCTTGATCATATAGACTTATATATGAAACCTGAATGTAGGTTATGCAAATGTTAAATGTGTAAATATCCATCACACTTGCATAAGCTGTTATTGTTCATCCTGGAACACAAGATAAAATATAAATTGGTATTGGTCTCGTGAAAAAGAGATTGATGGCCGCGACAATGTGCTGCGCTGACTTGGCCATATTGAGGATGAGAATAGCAAAACAAAAGCAATAGCCTACATGCCTACGATTGACCGCTTATCACCCATAACAATAATTGTATTATAATAAAATATTCATCCTGTCACTTACCGATGTTTACCACTAGCAGAAGAGTCTGCTTTGGTGACGGACCTCTGGCGTTTTGGGCATCCCCCAAAATCCTTGCAGCAAAATATGACTAATTCTTGTTAGAGTAGGCGCTTGATTGACAGTTGCCATGACTTGCCCTGGTTTAACTAGCTGTTGTAAATCATATTTTTGAAATAGCTAGTGTAGTTTTTCTAAATTGCGCCATCTATTTTCGGGCACAGGAATTGTAGCTATATTCAGTCTGACCAGAAGCAGGGATAAAAACGTATCCCCACCGGCGATAAAAATGAATTATCAGAGGAGGGGATATCAAAACCAGAGGTGGGGAAATCCCCCCCAGCAATTTGCACGCTGCCTATTTCTCTAGTTGTTTGTGGCCGCATGGCAGCTATGCTAGCATACAAAGGAAAGTGTGTGGGAAGGCATCTTTGATTAATTTCAAATATTGTAGTAAAATATTGAGGTCCATGCAACAATTTAACCAAAATGTCCTATATTATGCTTAAGTTGCACTGTATCAGAGTTTGGTTGGTGGTATTCATGCAGCATGATTAAGAATGAGTTTAGATTGTGTAGGATGGTCAAATGCCACTTTGAATGTAGGTTTCCAAATGTTAAATGTGTAAATATCCATCACACTTGCATAAGGAAACAGCATAAACATGCCACTGTTTTATAACCAAGAACATAATACTCCTCATGTCAGCTTTAAATCTAGCTTTATTAATGTTGAATTTTAAACTGCATAAATGTACAATGCTAAATATTTTAGACAATTAATGCACAAATTAAAAGAGCCTGCTACTGTAAAATGGTAATAATAAAACAGTTGAGATATTCTCTCCCAAATGGCATACATAGGGCAAGGGCATACATATCTGAGCCAGGTCCTAGACTATGGGGAACACTCATGCATACTGTTTGTTTTCTTTCCAGATGCCAAAAAGAAGCAAAAAGTCACGAGCTGCCATTAAGAGACACGTGGAGACACGTGCCTCGGCTGAGGATTTTCTGACTCCTCATAAAAAAAACTTAGAAACAACGCACTCACAGAGTGAAACCCCAACGCACTCACAGAGTGAAACCCCAACGCACTCACAGAGTGAAACCCCAACGCACTCACAGAGTGAAACCCCAACGCACTCACAGAGTGAAACCCCAACGCACTCACAGAGTGAAACCCCAACGCACTCACAGAGTGAAACCCCAACGCACTCACAGAGTGCAACGCACTCACAGAGTGAAACAACAACGCACTCACAGAGTGAAAACGCAACCCCCAGTACGACCCTCTGTACGACCCTCTGTACGACCCTCTGTAAGAAACCTGTGAAACTTGTGAATCCAAAGCACTACCAGACTGAAACACTAACCGTGGTAAAAGAACATCCTGTTGTTACTGATGATTCATTCTCTTTAACTCAATCTGTTGATTTTCCAGAGAGGTCTGTGTTATTGGGATCTTTTCACCAAGGTCATCCACAGTTTCAAGATGTACGTAACAAGCAGTGTGGTGCAATCAGTCTGACTGCAATTTTGAAGTGCAAGATGAACAGTGTGCTGACTTGGGAGACTCAAGATTTGGATGATGTTCTTGTGAAAGGGACTGATCTGTATAAGTCAATGAGAGCTGAAGGTAAGATAAGCGACCATGTTCAAGAAAGGGGTTACATTGCTGTCTCTGAATTACCAAGGCAACACATATTATGGAATTCTGTTTTCTCAATTAACTTTGCTGATTCTTTCGCTGGATTTGTTCTAGTTGATGATTATGATGATGCGGTACGTGATGTTGCCATGCCATTTGATGTAGCATTACAACGGACACTGCTGAGTAATGACGCATGCCTCTTAACCATTTGTGCTAATACATGTGCTATTGTGAAAGCAGGATCTTGGTTTGCGGTCATTGATTCACATGCTAATAGAAATGTTAATCAGAAACTACAGAAGGCAAGTTGTGTTGCTTATTTTAGCTCTGCTACATCTCTTTATAGCTACGTTTTGGACTTGGCACAGTCATTTGGGGTAAGAACACCACAGTTTGAGATAACTGGAGTTGAAGTGACCATAACTGATGCCAGTGCTGAGGTGCGTACAACATCTGGTCCATCTTCCAGTTACATGGTAAGCACACCGACTACAACGATCAGCAACCCACTTTACAGCAATGTTGTCAAAGGTAAGCCTAAAGTGTACGGACAGCAGGCAGTTGGAAATACTTTCAGCGAGTCCACTACAATTGTAACAACTTCTGAAAACGGCAGAAAATCACATTGTACTCAGGCGGAAATGGAGAAAAACACTGAATCTAAAGCAAGCAGTAAAGTACTCTACAGTGACGTTTTAAAACGTAAGGCCAAGGTATGTGATGCTGACTTTGGTATTGGTGCTGCGAAACACAATTCTGATTTTTCTGAAGTATATACGATTGGCAGGGATGTAAACACAAAACACAGTACACCAAGGAAAACACAAAGCCGACACTATATTGAACCTAAAGGGTCTAATGATTTTCCTAGAAACCACAAGCCCCTTAATCGTTCTGAGCTTAAACCAGAGAAGCTTCACCAGAGTCGTTCATTCCATTATAACAAACAAGTGAGAGACGACAGTGATAAGGCAACAGAGTTTTCAAAAAGAAAGAGAGACAAACAATTCATAACAGAACCTATAGAAATAACCCATAACGGAAGTAAGGGATCAGATTCGGACAGTGTCATTATTAATGATATAAGAATTCATGAGCGACCTTTTAAACCATTAACAGGTCAGGATCAGATGGCTCTGTGCACATGTTTAGAACTGCCTAATGCAAACATTGATGTTATTGCACCTGCAAATGTTTATAGCATCGGGTCTCCCTGTAAGATGAAGAGCATAAAGCCAGATGGAAACTGTTTCTACCGTAGTTTGTCCTTTAGCATATGCCAAAACGAAGAGAAGCATCTTAAAATTAGACGGGCTATCGTGCGACACCTTCGAGACAACAGTTCCAAATTTGAAACATATTTGAGAGATGAGTACACATCTGTGCAGGACTACATGACCAAATCAAGAATATATTACAGTGGCTCATGGGCAACCGAAATAGACATTTTTGCTGCAGCTGACTTATTAAAAACAACCATCATGACTTTTAATGATAGATGGAATGCACATATGCCTACTACAGATTTGCTCACAGAGAATTGTATTTATTTAAACCACACTGGCAATCATTATGAAGTTGTTACATGTGTTAAACAGGGAGATGCAGGAAATGCTTGTGCAGGAACATGTCATGATAAGGGTGATAACTTGAGGTCATTACGGAAAAGGAAGCTTAATGATGAACCAGACAATGTAAAAGCTAAGAGAGAACGCCAACGGTACCAGAATAAGAGCGATTACAGAGAAAATAAACTTAAAGATCTTAAAGATAAATATCACAAAGACACCGATTTTCAAGAATGTAAGCGTGAATGTATTCGAAGTAAATACAAGACTGATCCAAAGTTCCAGAGATACATGCGTGAACGTATTCGAAGTAAATACAAGACTGATCCAAAGTTCCAGAGATACATGCGTGAACGTATTCGAAGTAAATACAAGACTGATCCAAAGTTCCAGAGATACATGCGTGAACGTATTCGAAGTAAATACAAGACTGATCCAAAGTTCCAGAGATACATGCGTGAACTTATTCGAAGTAAATACAAGACTGATCCAAAGTTCCAGAGATACATGCATGAACGTATTCGAAGTAAATACAAGACTGATCCAAAGTTCCAGAGAGACATGCGCGAACGTGTTAGAATTAAATACAAGACTGATCCAAAGTTCCAGAGGGACATGCGTGACTACAGCATGAAGAAGTACCATGAAAATAATGATGTTCGTCTAAATAAAATCCAAAGAAGTCGTGAGAATTATTTTAAGTCGCAAAAGAGACAGGAAGACATAGATTGTACTATTGCTAATTTTCGTCAAGAAGTCAGCCGTGGTCCAGAATATGTGTGCTCTGTCTGTCACCGTTTACTCTTCAGGAAACAGGTGGTTGAGTGTAAAAGACATTGCTATGAAATCAGAGGAGAGCAAATTGCTGCAGTTGCTAACAGATGTATAACATTGCAATATTTACATGTGTGTGATGCTGAATGCGAACATGAATGCTATTTCTCTACTAGTCCATCAAACAAATTATGGATTTGTTATACATGCCATCGAAAAATACTTTGTGGAAAACTACCAGAAGAGAGTGTTACCAATAACATGCATTTGGAAGAAATCCCCGCCAAACTTAAATGTCTTAACTCTTTGGAACAACATCTTATTGCACGTCATATTCCCTTCATGAAATTGTTGTGTTTGCCTCGAGGACGTCAGAATGCTTGCCACGGACCATGTGTGTCTGTTCCAATTAATACTACAGATGTAACAAATATTCTTCCAAGAAATGAATGTGATGATAAAATGATAAGAGTAAAACTTAAACGGAAATTGACTTTTAAAGGTCACTACGAGTATAAGTTTGTCCATACTGATCGAGTCAGAAATGCACTGAAGTATTTGATGAAAAACAATAAGTGGTATGACGATGTCTTGTTTAATGAAGATTGGGTAAACTCTCTGGATGGAATTGATCATGATGAGGAAAATATAAAACATGAAACACAGTGTCAAGAAACAATTGAAAAGAGTGATGATGAAAACAGCCGTGAAGATGAAGTAGAGGAAGATTTAACATATATTAAAGATCAGAATGGGCTTTTGTCAGATACGTCATTACAACCAGTTGATCTGGGTTCTGAGATAATTGATCAGAATTTTCAAGACATAGTCAATGTGGCACCTGGTGAAGGCAACAGTCCAGTTAGGTTGCTGTCAGATATAACCAATGAAGCAAAATCTTTCCCTGTTTTGTATCCAACTGGCGGACCTACCTTCCATGATAAGAGAGAGGTAAAAATAACTCTGGCACGATACCTGAATACACGCCTACTCAATGCAGATGGTCGTTTTGCACGAAACACAGACTTTATATTTTATGCACAATACATTTCAGAGGTGTATCAAGTTGTGTGTAGTGTTTCCATTGCATTACGCAAAGGTGGTGGCAATAGTTCTTTGAAAGAAATAACACCAGACATGTTGTTAAACTCTGAGTCTCTTCGTAAAATATTACACACTAATGAAGGATACAAGTTTTTACGAGGAATTCGTGGGACACCTCCATACTGGA
This sequence comes from Borostomias antarcticus, assembly GCF_949987555.1. Classification (NCBI taxonomy): domain Eukaryota; kingdom Metazoa; phylum Chordata; class Actinopteri; order Stomiiformes; family Stomiidae; genus Borostomias; species Borostomias antarcticus. Next base: position 184,629 of record NW_028176481.1, read on the forward strand.
TGTCAGCACAGAAAGATTTGTTTGCCATGATACGACAACTGTCCATACCCACTTTCTTTGCATCTTTTAGCTCTGCTGACTTGAGATGGCCTGAAATGCTGAACACTATGGCAAGACTAGAAGGACAACAAATTGATGTGGATAACCTTGATTGGTCTGAAAAATGTGGACTTCTACGCCGTAATCCTGTCACGGCAGCAAGAATGTTTGATCACAGATGGCATTCTTTTTTGCGTAATGTAATCATGTCTCAAGCTCAGCCCATAGGGAAGGTCAAGGATTACTTTTATCGGATTGAATTTCAACAGCGTGGATCTCCTCATGTACACTGTCTTTTTTGGATTGAAAACGCTCCTAAGATTGATAAAGAAGAGGATGCCGAAGTAACACATTTCATAGACACATACATTACTTGTGAGACTCCACCTCAAACTGACGCAGAGCTTTATGAGACTGTGAACAGCGTGCAAAAGCACAGTACAAGACATTCCAAAACATGCCGTAAGAAAAACACAGTCTGTCGATTTAATTTCCCACGACCACCATCGAGCCGTACTTTTATCACAAGAGGAGGCAACTCGGATGACTTGAATGGCAAAGACAAAACTAAAAATGCAAGTGCAATTATGAAGAAAGTCAAAAGTGCATTGAAGATCCCTGACATGAATTTTGATTCGACTGAGGCATTTTTTGAATCTCTTGGGATAGATCAAGGATTGTTTGAAAGAGCATATAATACATGTTCCAAAAAGAAAAGCGTTGTCCTTAAACGAAATCCAAAAGACATTTGGGTAAATCAGTATAACAGAGACTTACTGCATGCATGGCAAGGCAATATGGATATCCAATATGTGACGGATGCTTTTTCAGTAGTGGTTTATATACTGACATATATCACAAAATCTGAACAAGAAATGGGATTGTTGTTGCAACGTGCACAGAATGAGGCCATGAATGGGAACCTTGATGCAAAAGGAGCATTTAAAAAGCTTGGAAGCATATACCTGCACAACAGAGAAGTTTCAGCTCAAGAAGCAGTGTATCGGTTAACACACATGCACTTGAAGGAATGCTCTTGTCAAGTACAGTTTATTCCCATTGGAGAAAACCCTGTAAGAATGAGTTTGCCTTTGCACCTACTCCAAGGTAAAGCTGAACATAAAAGGTCTCATGATGACAGCAGTTTGTGGATGACCAATGTGGTTGAGAGATATAAGAACAGACCCAAGACGGAGCAATTCGAAATTCTATGCCTTGCCAGTTTTTGTTCTGAATACAGAGTAATCTCAAGGTCACAGGTGTCACCAAGAAAGAGTCTTCAGAATGTGTCATAAAACTAGACAACGACTGTGGTTTTATCCAAAAAAGGACTCGAACTGAACCTGCTGTTGTAAGGTATCCCAGATTTTCTCCAACAAGAAACCCAGAGCAGTACTTTCATTCCTTGCTACAACTGTTTTTGCCATATTATGATGACCATCAGCTCAAGCCAGCCCACTTTGATACATTTGAGCATTTCTATGAGAATGGCGCAGTGAAATGTGTCAATGATCTCCAAACAGTGAAGTAAATTGTTGATGTTAATAAATCTCTTTTTGAAAGAGAAAGTGACGAAATAGACAAAGCTAAAGAATTGCTTGAACAGGACATTGATTTAGAAGATGCCTGGGCTCAAATATGTCCTGAAACAGAAAGAGAACGTCTTCATTGTTTGGAACTGATGAAAGACAAAGTTATGCATGATGAGGATGATCATGAGCAACTTATTCCAGACCTTACTGCAAATCCAGAAACCGCATGCACTCTTGAAACAAATCATGTGTCAATGCCCAGACAGGATGCACTGCATTTACTGCGCTCATTAAATGAAGAGCAGTCGGCAATATTCTATAGTGTCCGTAAGTGGTGTTTGCAGAAGCAGCTTGGACAAAATCCAGAACCATTTCGCCTATTTGTTACTGGTGGTGCTGGTACAGGGAAAAGCCATTTGATCAAAGCAATACATTATGAAGCCTCCCGACTGTTGTCTCCGCTTGCTGAAAACCCTGATGATGTCACTGTACTCTTAACAGCGTCTACAGGTGTGGCTGCATTTAACATTGGTGCTGCAACAATTCACAACACATTCTCCATTGGTGCTAATATCAGATTGCCATATCAACCTCTAGGTGATGAGAAGGTTAATTCTTTACGGACTAAAATGAGCAGTTTGCAAATTCTCATCATTGATGAAGTGTCCATGGTTGACCACCGCCTTCTGGCCTACATTCATGGTAGACTACGTCAGATCAAGCAGACTGGTGATTATTCCCCCTTTGGAAAAGTTTGCATTGTTGCTGTGGGCGATTTCTATCAGTTACCAGCTGTAAAAGGTACTCCTCTTTTTGCCGATAACAAAGGAGTCAATCTGTGGGAAAGCAACTTTGAAGTTGTTGAACTAACTAAAGTTGTTAGACAACAAGATGCAACATTTGCTGAGATGCTGAACCGACTGAGAGTTCGTAAAAAGAAAGAACCCCTAAGCGCCAATGATCTTCTGATGTTGAAACGGTGTGAAACTGGTGAAGAACCTGACCACATCCACATATTTGCTACTAATGGAGAAGTTGATGACTATAACCTTAAGAGGCTGCAAAAGACCTGCCCAGACGCAATCAGTATACATGCTCAAGATTTTATCAGAAATCCCAAAACTGGAAGAATGGAACAGATGGTTGGTTTTCACAGCAAAGTGTTTAATTCATGTTTATCAAATTGTGTTTCTTTGGGTATTGGAGCAAGAGTGATGTTGAAGAAAAACATTGATGTGTCTGATGGCCTTGTCAATGGAGCGTTTGGTAGAGTTGTGCACATCAGTAAAGGTCAACAACAGGATGATTTCCCTACAGCTATTCATGTGGAGTTTGATAACCCAAATGTTGGCAAGATTCAGAGATCAAAAACACATCAGAGGTTTTCTGAACATTTAACTCTAATCAAAGTGGAAGAGGATCAAGTCACATATGCTGGTGGAGTACGCCGTCAATTTCCACTGAGACTTGCATGGGCATGCACAGTACACAAGGTTCAAGGTCTTACTGTTGAAAAAGCTGTTGTATCACTCAAGAAGATCTTTACTGCAGGGCAAGCATACGTTGCTTTGAGTCGTGTGAAAACTCTCACTGGATTGATAATTGAAGACTTCAAAGAGTCAACCATATATTGCAATAACAAAATAGACTTGGCCCTGAAAAACTTGCCTCGGTTTTCATTTGAAAAGTCTGTTTTCTCTAATGTTAACCATACCTGCACACTAGCACTTCACAATGTACAAAGTCTAAAAGCCCACATTCAAGACATTCATGCCCATAAAACCCTAATGCAAGCTGATTGTATTTGCTTAACAGAGACATGGCTCAACGTAGACACTGAAGAAGTACCACAACTTCCAGGATTTTGCTTCAACCACAACCCAAGGGCAAACTGTTATGACGACACTCAGCCACTTTTTGCAGAATTGAAACATCAAGAAAGAGGTGGAGTTGGTTTGTATTATTCAGACAACATTGACATGAACACCGTGATTCCAGAAAGATCCAATTTGGAATGGTTGTATTTTGCAATACCTCATGTAAATTTGACTGCTGCTGTTTTGTACAGGCCTAGTTCTTATAAAATTGACATGTTTCGGCAACAACTCTTAAAGGTAATCTGTGAACTTGAGAAGCATCCAGGGAAGAAAATCATAATGGGAGACTTTAATGAAGATGTCTTTGGATCATGTACAATTTTACAGGTAATGGAACACCATGGATATACTCAACATGTACAAACAGCTACAACTGAAAAAGGTACTCTCATAGACCATGTGTACATTAAAGGCACAGACGATGTTATTGTTGAAGTTGTTCAGACATACTACAGTTTTCATGAAGCGATACTTATTTCATTTGTGTAATATTTTTTATAATCACCATTGAATATTAAAGTATACCCATTATATTCTGAGTGCCCTATATTGCACAATGTAATCTTGTCAATGTTATTGTTGCGCAGACTTACAGCATTATAGTTTTCATAGCATGGTACTTATATCACTTTGTTAATATCTCTCACAATTAAAGATATTCACCATTAAATAGTAAAGTATACCTACTGTGAATGTTCAAAGTTTGTTCTAACCTATTCCGTCCGCAAAGCAGGGGGGGGGGGAGGAACATAAGACTGGACGGCTCCCCGTAGCAGGTTTAATTTAATTAATATTTCATTTAATAACACTACACAATTCTGTTTATTTATTCTTTTTCATTTCTGTTGAATTTGCTGGTTTATCTAGTTTTTTTTTCGTTATACAAATGTTACTGTTGGCTGTGTGAAACGAACTACAACAAAACACATTGTGAGTATATAGTTTAACAGTGTTTATTTTTCTAACATACACATGCTATATATGATATATTATAAGTTATATATTATATTATAATATATACTATATATTATAAGTGATGTTATTCTTGTTAAACATGCATTATGTTGGTTTGCTTCACCTACTGTATGTTAAAGCATGTACACTTTTTGTAGAAGGACATGTCTCCTCTAATTACCTTACAGATTTGAAATGAACTATTACAAAGGTAGTCGACCCTGCTCCTGCTTCCCTGAATGTAGAGGAGACCTTACAATGCTGTGGGCGATGGAAAGCCGGCTACAACCCTGATATTGCGTTTGTCAGCCATAGCATCTCTGGACTGAGCAAGAAGCTGGTACTGGAGCCACTGCCAAAAACCCAACACCGCCCCATTGGCCTTACAGTCAATGCCGCAGTAACCCCAGCCACAATTCCTTTCCGGAGAAGTTAACTTTGGGAAAGCAAACTGGCCTGGTTTCCAAGAAGACCTTGAAGGGAAGATTGGCAACCTCCCAGCGGACCCCAAGAACTACGAAATCTTCACCAAACTAGTACACCAGGCAGCCCGGAAGAACATCCCAAGAGGCAGCCACACCCAATACATCGCTGATCCCTTTGCTGACAGCACCATCGAAGTAGGTGAGAGACTCATGACCTCCCTATCAGAACACCGCCAGCAGAAATGGCAAACCCTACTGGAGACAACTGATATGGCAAGAAACAGCAAAAAGGCATGGAACCTCATCTGAAAAATCAGCAATGACCCTCACAGTGTTCAATAAAAATGCAAAGGACTGTGTAAAGACATGCGAAACTGTCATATAACCAACCAGCTTCAAAGACACGAAAGAGAGAGAGAAATGCTGTGGAGTGTATTACCATTCGTCCCCCTACTCTGGTTCTTCATAGCTGGTAAGCTGCTGGTAAATAACTATAATATTCATCATAATATTAATAATGCACTTTCCAATGAGAGACAATCTCAAAATGCTAAAAAAAATATATATATTTCTTGTCTTCTCAGGTTCATCAGCCATCACCTCCCATAGGGACTATCAGCCAGGTTTGCCGAAGCCTATCCACACCAACACTACAGGTCTCATGGAAAGGCCTCTTTTGCAACAAAGGCAATTATACTATCTTGGGGTTGTGGAGGGCAGTTAATTTCTCAGTGGGCATTTATGTAGAAGTCCTCAGGTAGACCTATTATGGGGGTAATTGATAAGTTAAAGTAGAACTAGAAGCCGTGGCTGTTTCCAGGTGACAGTGAATTAGCTGATTAACAAATGTATTTATTTTAAATTATTCTGAGCTTACCTGTTGTGAAGAAGCATTCATTTTGTCTCATTATTTTTCTATACATGTCTGTAACAGGTTCTTGGCAAAACCACTCACATAGCTCACATGTTCCAGTCTACCTGTTGTTCACAGCCAGCTGTCTCCAGAAAACAGTGAGTCGATCAACAAATAAATCTGTTTTTAATTATTCTTATCTGGTGTGAAGGTGCAGATGCATTGGTCTTTTGTCTTATTACTTCCCTGTACATGTCTGTAACAGGTTCTTAGAGAGACCTCTGTTGCAGGTAGCTCATCTTTTCCAGTCTGCCTGCTTGTCGCTTACAGCCAGCTGTCTCCAAGTGTTTACGACACAGCCAACAGTAACATTTGTATAACATTTGTTTTTATGATTTTTGTGCAACAAGCTGCTCTAAATAAATTGCCCCTAGTGGGACTAATAAAGTTGTTTGAATTGAATTGATCACCAAATGAGTCTGTTTTAAAATTTTCTGAGCTTACCGGTCATAAAGAAGCATTGATCTTGTGTGGCACATACCAGTAGTGGGGCTTGATGAATTTCATTCAGTTTCACCAGCAGTGGGACAGGCCAACCTCCTCCAGCCCCCGAGGACCAAGCTCCAAATGGGAGACGGGCCTTCTGCTCCGCCGCTCCCATGCTATCCCTGACCATCTGAGGGCGCCACAGATTCTGGATGCTTTTTAAAAAGGCCTAAAAACCCACCTTATTTTATGAAAGATTTTTGTTAGATTGTGTCAGATTGTTTGTGTTAGTTCTAGCCCTGTGTAGCCTGTCTTGTCATATTTTTTTTTATTTTACATTAGCTGCTGTAGCTTTTTTATGTTTTGTCCTGTAGAACTTTGTTTGTTCAATGTAAAGTGTATTTACAAATAAAATATTATTATTATTGCTATTGCTGATGCTCATCAACCATCACCAGCCACAAACTCCATCAACCAGTTGCAGGGCTTGCCGAAGCCCACCCACAACACTACAGGCCTCATAGAAAGGCCTCTTTTGCAAAGGCCCCTAAGCAGCAGAGGCAGCCATCTACTCATTTAAGGTTATGGAGGCCCATTTTTAAAAGTGTGCATTTCTGTAGAAGGCCTTGGGTAGAGATATTATACTGTAGGCTATGTATAATTGATGTATGTGTGATATAGTTGCTGTTGTAACAGTCATGTTTAAGTACAGTTATTTCTGTGTTTATAAAGGAATTTCGACTTTAATAACTTTAATGGTATTTCTGTTTGAGATAGTGTGTATGATTGCAGAATGCATGCATTCCATTTACAGCTTTAATAGAACAAGGCTATTATATAAAAAGGCAAGTGTATAAAAATATATTAGATTAAAACGACATGAATGGTAACTAATTCTCAAGCTGTCAACATGTGACTTGATGACAGGGGATCCATAACCAGTGTGCCAAATGTGGTTTTGATACATTAGCTGAATCCCAATCTGAGTGCGCAAACCACCCTTCCGCCCCTTCACACTTGAGCCTGAGTCCTGAGCACTTAATGTCAGCTGGAAAGGCCAGAGGGTGCAAGGGCCCTGAATTAAATGCTATTAAAGCATTTCTGATACAACTCCTGTTTAGCGGCATTGTCGCCAAATGCAATTGGCTGTCACAAGCGAACGCATTGGAAAATTAGAAAAAATCATATTGAACCTTTGTAGACTAGGATTAGTCTACATATTGTGTTTTTCACTAAATCCAAAATGGCAGACAATTCAATATAGTATGCAAGACGTAATAGGGTTTGTTTAACTCGGCTTGAGCCAAGGAATCATATAGCACCTTGATTTTGAAAATTGGACTAACGGTTCAAAAGTGGCGTGCATAAATGCATTAGGAACTTTGACATGTTGGTGGCGCTAGAGTGTAGGAGCTGAGGACATGGGTCTTGGTGAGAGGGGTCATGGGACTGTCCCGAATCAGTGTGCCAAATTTCATAACTTTCTACCATACGGTTCTATGGGCTGCCATAGACTCCAATGGCAGAAGAGTATAATAAAGAAAAAAAAAAGGATGATAATAAGAAAAGGTAGAAACATAATGGTGCAAGTACAAGGCTAGACTGACGTGGCGACACGTGGAATCTTCAAAACCTTCCCCTACTCCACAGAAGTCTACACCCACTCACTGCATTTCCTTTACCCACTTTGACTATTTGTACACGGCCATGAACATGGCAAACAATACACAACCAAGTTCCGTCTGCTGCATTTTACACAAGAGGAGCGCATTATTGTACTATATGTGATTGTCTGTACTGTATGTGCTTGTGTCTATGTAATTGTGTCTATTGTATGTTATGTTCTCTGCTGTACTGTATGTCTGTGATTGTCTACTGTATGTGCTTCCGTCTGATTTTCTCTACTGTCTAATTGTCTATGTGATTATCTTTACTGTATAAGCTTGTCTATGTGATTGTCTCTACTGTATGTGCTCGTCTGGATAATCGTCTCTACAACAAAACCCATGAATACGATGTACCGTACTGTAAGATGCCTCCCCCACATGGCAAACATTTGTAATACACACATATTACTTACTCTAAACAATAGGCACACGAGTCCCTGGTCTGTGAGCCAAATTTCACAACTTTTAACTGGCAGGAGCGACCGACAATGATTCTGTTGTCTGCCATTGACTTCCACAGCAGCATAATTACAATAATTAACGGGAATCGAACCCTGAACTCGCTGCTTGCGAGACTGACGCGCTACCCGCTATGCCACGACGGATCTTACAAAGTGCGTCGCAGATTTGAGTGGATAATGTCAGCTTCTGCTTCCTCTTGGTAGAGTGAGTCCTGAGCACTTAATTAATGTCACCTGGTAGGGTTGCTTCCTCTCGGTAGAGTGAGAGGGGGGGGTGTCTTTGTTTAAATTGGCACACAGCGAAAAGTATACATAGCATAGCTCAACTATTTACTTCTTCAGAATCCAGACAATCACACGAACATTTCCATGTATAAAATGTCCTTCGGTCTTCAGAAGTGTAGGAGAGGTGAAGAGTTAGAAACAGTTAGAGATTCTAGAGCGAAGAGAGATTTTCTAGAGTGTGGCTCCATTGATTTCAATGGAGGGGGGGGGGTCATTATTCGAACTGTCACAGAGTGAAAAATATACATCGAAGAGCGATTTTATGAATCCCAAGAGTCGTGTGAACGTTTTGATATATAAAATGTGTATGAGCTGTGAGAATTGGAAGAGGGATGGCAGTTTAGAAAATGTGTGACTTTTTCCAAAATGCGCCTTTCACCACTCTGAAACTGGTGAAATTGTGCAGAAGACAAAAAGTGTTCCTTTCATTCTGCAATCAAACAAATGAAGTAATAATGAAACCATGGGGTGTTTTGAACTCAGCATGAGCCAGGGAATCCATTGCTACCATAATTTTGAAGATTAGACATACAGTTCAAAAGTTACTGGCATAAACGCAACTCCAACTTTGACACGCTGGTGGCGCTAGAGTGCACTAGATGTCAACATGAGGCTTGGTGACAGATGTCATGGATATGTCCCGGATGAGTGTGCCAAATGTGGTTTTGATGGATTAAAACATTACTGAGATATGATCCCTGTTCCTGTTTTGCAGCTTTTCTGCCAATTTTGATTGGCTGTCACGAGCGAATGCAATAGATAATCAAAAATCCCTGTACATCCTTTGTAGACATTGGTGTATAGATGACATCCACCGATGTCCGTGCAGATTGGTGAAAGTTCCTAGGAGGAGATACATTTTAAGGGTTTTGCACATCATTCAAAATGGCGGAGGAGCCAAGATGGCCACAATGACGTCTTAGAGTGCGTTGAATCCGGCTTGAGCCAAGGAATTGAAGGACACCTGAAGTTTGAAAATTGGACTTGCTGAAGAAAAGCTGCATGCATAAATGCACCTCCAACTTTGACACGTTGGTGGCGCTAGAGAGGGTGAGGTGTGGACATGAGACTTGGTGAGGAGGGTTAGGGCACTGTCCCGAATGAGTGTGCCAATTTTCATAACTTTCTACTATAAGCTTCTATGGGCTGCCATAGACTACAATGGCAGAGGAATAATAATAATAATAATAAAGAGAAAAGGTAGAAACTTAATGGGTGCCTGCGCAGCTGCGCTGCTTGGCCCCCAAATATAGCTGCAAGCAGCAATGTGGGGGCCAAGCAGGACATGCGACCAGCGCATAAAAGACAACAAGCGAAACACGTCATAGGAGTCTATTCAAATCGCTACCGCAGTTTTGAAAATCGGGCGTACGGTTCAGAATATACGCACTTCCATCTTTGACAGGTTGGTGGCGCTAGAGACTTTGAGGTGTCGACATAGACTTGGTGACAGGGGTCTCGGGACCGTCCACGATGAGTGTGCCTAATGTGGTTATGATACATCAAAACCTTACTGAGATTTGACCACACTTCCTGTTTGGCGGCTTGGACGCCAAATTCGATTGGCTGTAGCGAGCGAACACCTTCGACAATCGAAAATCCCTCTAGGAGTTTTGTGGACATTAGTCTAAAGAATGTGTACAGCCAGTTTCATGCAGATTGGTGAAAATCCTTAGGAGAAGATACATTTTAAGTGTTTTACACAAAATACAAAATGGCGGGAAATCCAATTGGTGGAAAATGACATCATAGGATGCGATGAACTCGGCATGAGCGAGGGATTCCAACGGTACCTGATTTTTCAAAATCGGTTACACAGGTCAAAAGTTGTGTGCATTAACGCACTTCCAACTTTGACATGGTGGTGGCGCTAGAGGGTTTGAGCTGTCGCAATGCCACTTGCTGCCAGAGGTCATGGGACTGTCCCCGATGAGTGTGCCAAATGTGGCTTTAATACATTAACAATTTTCTGAGATATGACCACACTTCCTGTTTGGCGGCTTGGACACCAAATTTGATTGGCTGTAGCGGGCGAACCCTTTCGAAAATTGAAAATCCCTGAACATCCTATGTGGACATTGGTCTAGAGAATGTGCCTACCGAGTTTCGTGCAGATTGGTCAAAATTCCTAGGAGGAGATACATTTGAAGTGTTTTTCAAAAAATTCAAGATGGCGGAAAATCTATATAACCGGAAGTTATGGGTCCTTGAGGCAAATTTGTTCATCATGAGGAGAGACATATGTGTGCAAAGTGTCATGTCTGTAGGTCAAACGGGGCCTGAGATATGCCTGTTCAAAGTTCGCAACTTCAGTCGGCTGCTATAGCGCCCCCTATTGGCTAATCGATCTGGGTCGTGCTCCATGGACTCAGCACATCATCCTCTACCATCATGCAAATTTTGGTAAAAAGTTACCACTCCGTTCTATAGGCTGCCATTGACTTCAATGGCAGAAGAATAATAATAATAATAATTAAAGCTGCAAGCAGCGTTGTGGGGGCCAAGCTGACCACGCAAAAGAGGAAGCAAATACGACTGATGTTTTGAAGGCTTTAGAGATATGTTTGTCAGACTGCAACTACACTGCAGACTTGGTAAACACAGCAAACGTTATAACCACTGTAAACTTCAACCACTGCAAACTATGAAAATCATTCAGCTCAATAAAACAAGAAAAGTAGGCTGGTCTAATACTCAACACTCGTGGGCAGCGGATGAGAGCTAAAGTCTTTCCCACACCCGTGTGGCCAGCCCGTTCGTGGAAATTCTGCCACACCTTCTCTTTCAAGGCTGTAGGGAGGACCAGCTGAAAGATGGAGTTTGCGGTGTTGGGCAAGCAGGATGCCTGACCGGCGCATCAAAGACAAGTGAAACGCACCATTAAGTTATTAATGTTTTGGAAAAGTGTGACCCATGACACTCAAGATGCAACGCCTACCCAACATGGCAAACATTTGTAATACACACATATTACTTATCTAAACAAGAGCAATCTATGGACAATGCTTCTTAATGGCACAAACACATGTAGAAATTTGAATTATTTATTGGCAAGACTTGGCACCAAGTAGTGTTCACTACAAGCCATGGTAGGCAGGTAACAATAAACCAAAAACATACATGTTAAGTACAGTGTGTGTCAGTAAATCCAGTTGTAAACCAAAGTGACAAGTCAGACAAGTAATGCTCTTGAATGCCACCCCAAAAAATGGCCAGTGATCTACTTTTTAGAATGCCTCTTTGTCAACTTCTGCTTACCAAGATGCTTTTCTGAACTGGCAGAGGAGTCATCGGCAGCATCAAACAGACGAGTACAAAGTACAGGGGCATCTGGCAAAGCCATGTTGTCCTGTATGTAAGGGTTTTGTGTTAGATTGGCAGCCTGAGCAAAATCCATAGCCAACGCACGCTCACCCCTAACTTTGAGATGAACTTTTTCGTGGCTACATATCTCCGCTTCTACACTGAGGATATTGTTAGAAATGCCGCTTAGTGGAACCGCTTCCCTAAGCAATGTGTTGTCAACAGATACAGTGTAAATATTCTCATCTACACCTTTCACAGAGAGTTGAGCGGAAACTTCCACTGTCAATACTTTGTTGCGGTAGGACATATTACATACAGTACACCTGGAACAGACTGTATTGTCATTAACTGTCAACAATATGACGCTTAGGACAGTAATATGCCCTATTTACTGAAGCTCCTATGAGGTCACCTGTTATGTCTGTAACATCACTAGGAGCCTCAGCTGCATGCCCCTGATCATGTGTGATGGTCATGGCGGTCTTGTAACTGCAATTTAATGTGTACTGCCCCTTGAACTCCTTGACAAACACACGTGTGCAATTGTACCACTCACTGATGACCACCTCCTTTTCACCCCACACAGTAAGGTCCATGGTGCCTGTACTGTCAGCAACAGCATAAACGGAGATCTTTCTGGGGCCATTTCTTGTTGCAATGGTGCGTGACTCCTTGAGCTCTATAATCTTGACTGTGACATTCACCTGGAAAACATGAACACAGATTGAGGCTCAGTTGACGTCCAGCCCAACATGACTCAAAAGGGTGAGTCCACACTCCATAGCAATAAAACACCACAGTACATACATAAGGTTATAAAGGCAACATGACTACAGTATAAAGTTTTGCGGATGCTCATAATACCACATGCAGTAGTGAGCAGGACATAATGTATTGTTTGCATCGTTTGTTTTTGGTCCCAATACATTCCCTCATAACCCCCGTTACTTGAACTTACATCCAGATTTTCCCTAGGATCATGAGTAATTTCTTGTAGTGTCATCTCAGTGGTGTCACACTGCTGACCACTCGCAAAAGCAAAGTCAAGCTTGCGCTTCAAGGACATGCGGGTGCGGTCACTGACGATGATGTCCATCTCACAAGGCTTGTATCTTGATTGGCGAAACGCAACATCATGTAGTTGCACTGGACTCCTGTAACACACAGAATCCCTTGTTAGACAGGTGACCATTGCATCAGAAATGATACAGCAGTCTACAGACATGCATGCAAGATAATACGTTAACAGTTACATGTATAGGCCAGCTCTACTTGTATTTGTCTGTTTAACTATGTATGCGTGTGTGGGGGGGGGGGACTTGTAGCATATTCAAATGTGTAAGAAAATGCTGCCTTTATATCTGTTGTATACGTTCTGTAAAGCTTGCAGGGACTGCAGATGCAAATAACCTTTAAGATAAAGGGGGGGAAATGCATTAAGTGACATGTATGGTTGATTTGTCCATTGTCCTTTGTCAAAAAAGATTAAACAAATAAAGAAAGCAATGTAGGCATGTTATCCTAAAGTTTGAAAACAAACATGTTGACTGCTGTTGTAGGCTAGTGCACAAATGTATTTCAGCATGGCAAGGCTAAAACATTTGTATGCTTTTATACAAAACGTATAGCAAATGTTGTCCATGAATGAAATTGTCTACACTTGTTACCTGTCTTTTTCGGCGATAGCAAATTCGTTGCGGCGTTTGGGTGTGAAGACCACAATCCGGCTGGTCTTGTCGGCCTCCTGGAGAGTGGCTTCGAAATACTTGGTGCTGGAGCTCTGGGCTTGCATAATGTCGGAGACGTCATGAAGATAGCCCTCCACACCAATCTTCTCCACACCAGTCGGCGCCACTTTACTAGAACGGTCCATACTGCAACCAAAGTAACAAGGTCAAGGTCAACTTTATTTATAAAGCACGTTTAAAATCAACCGAAGTTGCACCAAAGTGCTGTACAATATATAAAATAAACTAAAACAAAAAACAGAATAAAGTGCACATAATCACAGAACAATAAAAGGACAGGACACAAAACAGGACAGGGGATGTAGGCCATCAGGCCTCAAAAGCCAGTGCAAACAAGTGAGTCTTAAGCTGAGACTTAAAGAGCCCTAGGTTCTGTGCGTGTCTAATGTGTGGAGGGAGGCTGTTCCAAACCAAAGTAACAATACATTCAGCAGGCGTATTTTTGGGTAGCTGGCTCGCTAGCTAGCCTACCTATGGCATGCGTGGAGATGAATGGTTATATCGTAGCAGACATAGAAACAGCCTTAGTTTGAATGTGCTAGTTTACTTTAGCGCATGATTACATAACATAACTTGACGGTGACAATATTCTGGAAGCGCCACAACAAAAAACATGGGATAGATACACGACAAGTCTTCATGGTCAAGTAAAAACCCAAAGAGCAACAAATGAGGCTTGCTGAAATATCTCACCTGGGTTCTCTTCAGGTGTGCGAGGTAAACGCCGTCTCGCAGTTTTCTGCGCGGTCTTCTTGTCTGTCGTTGTTGTTCTCGTAGGTTTAGTCTCGTTTTCTGTTTTTTTGTTCTTCTCTGCCTTCAGCGTGTTATGTTTGAGGATTCAAGCTGGCGTTTAAATAGGGTACAGGCCCGTTGGATTCTGGGACATGAGGAGGTTAGCAGGTGAGTTGTATGACTTGATTAATTGCTAATCAATCAGTGGCGCGCGGTTATTGTCTAGACCAATCAGAGGCGAGACACCCCAGGTGAATAGGCTAAAAAAATGATTTAATAGGTATCACCATGATAATTACCCAGTTGATTACTTATGATAAGACTATGTTTTTTTGTATTTCAAGTTTTATGAAATGTTATGTTTAAATATGCAAATTAGTCATTATCTTATCAAATATGCGCTAATTTGCATAACTTTCCAGAACAGAAATCTGAAGTTTGGATAAAGCCAGATTAAAAATTATTGTTTCATTTTGTTGACATATTAGAGTCAAAGGCTTTTACAGAGGGGATTTTTGATATCTCTTTTTATCACTCCATAAAGCAGAAAATAGTTCAACAGCCATAAAAAAATATATTTTCGCCATGTTTTTAGGAATAAAAATGTTATATAATTCAGGCTTTGAATGACATATGAACAAACCCCTCTGTAAAAGCCTAAACATAGATGGGAGTAAAACTGGAAAGTTTGGTGTATGTACGTGCTACTGAAGTGGAGATTTTGATCTCAGAGTATGAGAAAAAACTCATTTAGAGAAAACAGGCTTTTAAAATATGATTCCATACATTTTGTTGGAAAGCACTATTTACAGACACAATATCTAATCAAATCATTAGAAACAACAATATTGAACATCTAAAACATAAAAACTGATGACAACAGCATTTATGAACTGAATAGAACCAGTCTCTCTCTCACACACACACACACGCGCACACACACACACACACTGCCACCAGTAGAACTGCCAACCTAGTTTGTTGTATGTCTACCTCTATAACACAGCCTAGTTGACCATGCCTGTCTTTAGCCTAGGTTTCCATGCCTGCTCCATATGTTCATTCAAACGCGCGACATGAATTAGTACTGCTGTGTGGCGCGTTGGTCCCTCCCGCTATAGGCTACTGATCCGGGCATCTGTCGCGTTTTGAGAACTTCACTGGAGAGTGCAACTGATGAAGGCTTTGTATGTTTGTCAGACTGCAACTACACTGCAGACTTGGTAAACACAGCAAACGTTATAACCACTGTAAACTTCAACCACTGCAAACTATGAAAATCATTCAGCTCAATAAAACAAGAAAAGTAGGCTGGTCTAATACTCAACACTCGTGGGCAGCGGATGAGAGCTAAAGTCTTTCCCACACCCGTGTGGCCAGCCCGTTTGTGGAAATTCTGCCACACCTTCTCTTTCAAGGCTGTAGGGAGGACCAGCTGAAAGATGGAGTTTGCGGTGTTGGGCAAGCAGGATGCCTGACCGGCGCATCAACGACAAGTGAAACGCACCATTAAGTTATTAATGTTTTGGAAAAGTGTGACCCATGACACTCAAGATGCAACGCCTACCCAACATGGCAAACATTTGTAATACACACATATTACTTATCTAAACAAGAGCAATCTATGGACAATGCTTCTTAATGGCACAAACACATGTAGAAATTTGAATTATTTATTGGCAAGACTTGGCACCAAGTAGTGTTCACTACAAGCCATGGTAGGCAGGTAACAATAAACCAAAAACATACATGTTAAGTACAGTGTGTGTCAGTAAATCCAGTTGTAAACCAAAAGTGACAAGTCAGACAAGTAATGCTCTTGAATGCCACCCCAAAAAATGGCCAGTGATCTACTTTTTAGAATGCCTCTTTGTCAACTTCTGCTTACCAAGATGCTTTTCTGAACTGGCAGAGGAGTCATCGGCAGCATCAAACAGACGAGTACAAAGTACAGGGGCATCTGGCAAAGCCATGTTGTCCTCTATGTAAGGGTTTTGTGTTAGATTGGCAGCCTGAGCAAAATCCATAGCCAACGCACGCTCACCCCTAACTTTGAGATGAACTTTTTCGTGGCTACATATCTCCGCTTCTACACTGAGGATATTGTTAGAAATGCCACTTAGTGGAACCGCTTCCCTAAGCAATGTGTTGTCAACAGATACAGTGTAAATATTCTCATCTACACCTTTCACAGAGAGTTGAGCGGAAACTTCCACTGTCAATACTTTGTTGCGGTAGGACATATTACATACAGTACACCTGGAACAGACTGTATTGTCATTAACTTTGTCAACAATATGACGCTTAGGACAGTAATATGCCCTATTTACTGAAGCTCCTATGAGGTCACCTGTTATGTCTGTAACATCACTAGGAGCCTCAGCTGCATGCCCCTGATCATGTGTGATGGTCATGGCGGTCTTGTAACTGCAATTTAATGTGTACTGCCCCTTGAACTCCTTGACAAACACACGTGTGCAATTGTACCACTCACTGATGACCACCTCCTTTTCACCCCACACAGTAAGGTCCATGGTGCCTGTACTGTCAGCAACAGCATAAACGGAGATCTTTCTGGGGCCATTTCTTGTTGCAATGGTGCGTGACTCCTTGAGCTCTATAATCTTGACTGTGACATTCACCTGGAAAACATGAACACAGATTGAGGCTCAGTTGACGTCCAGCCCAACATGACTCAAAAGGGTGAGTCCACACTCCATAGCAATAAAACACCACAGTACATACATAAGGTTATAAAGGCAACATGACTACAGTATAAAGTTTTGCGGATGCTCATAATACCACATGCAGTAGTGAGCAGGACATAATGTATTGTTTGCATCGTTTGTTTTTGGTCCCAATACATTCCCTCATAACCCCCGTTACTTGAACTTACATCCAGATTTTCCCTAGGATCATGAGTAATTTCTTGTAGTGTCATCTCAGTGGTGTCACACTGCTGACCACTCGCAAAAGCAAAGTCAAGCTTGCGCTTCAAGGACATGCGGGTGCGGTCACTGACGATGATGTCCATCTCACAAGGCTTGTATCTTGATTGGCGAAACGCAACATCATGTAGTTGCACTGGACTCCTGTAACACACAGAATCCCTTGTTAGACAGGTGACCATTGCATCAGAAATGATACAGCAGTCTACAGACATGCATGCAAGATAATACGTTAACAGTTACATGTATAGGCCAGCTCTACTTGTATTTGTCTGTTTAACTATGTATGCGTGTGTGGGGGGGGGGGACTTGTAGCATATTCAAATGTGTAAGAAAATGCTGCCTTTATATCTGTTGTATACGTTCTGTAAAGCTTGCAGGGACTGCAGATGCAAATAACCTTTAAGATAAAGGGGGGGAAATGCATTAAGTGACATGTATGGTTGATTTGTCCATTGTCCTTTGTCAAAAAAGATTAAACAAATAAAGAAAGCAATGTAGGCATGTTATCCTAAAGTTTGAAAACAAACATGTTGACTGCTGTTGTAGGCTAGTGCACAAATGTATTTCAGCATGGCAAGGCTAAAACATTTGTATGCTTTTATACAAAACGTATAGCAAATGTTGTCCATGAATGAAATTGTCTACACTTGTTACCTGTCTTTTTCGGCGATAGCAAATTCGTTGCGGCGTTTGGGTGTGAAGACCACAATCCGGCTGGTCTTGTCGGCCTCCTGGAGAGTGGCTTCGAAATACTTGGTGCTGGAGCTCTGGGCTTGCATAATGTCGGAGACGTCATGAAGATAGCCCTCCACACCAATCTTCTCCACACCAGTCGGCGCCACTTTACTAGAACGGTCCATACTGCAACCAAAGTAACAAGGTCAAGGTCAAGGTCAACTTTATTTATAAAGCACGTTTAAAATCAACCGAAGTTGCACCAAAGTGCTGTACAATATATAAAATAAACTAAAACAAAAAACAGAATAAAGTGCACATAATCACAGAACAATAAAAGGACAGGACACAAAACAGGACAGGGGATGTAGGCCATCAGGCCTCAAGCCAGTGCAAACAAGTGAGTCTTAAGCTGAGACTTAAAGAGCCCTAGGTTCTGTGCGTGTCTAATGTGTGGAGGGAGGCTGTTCCAAACCAAAGTAACAATACATTCAGCAGGCGTATTTTTGGGTAGCTGGCTCGCTAGCTAGCCTACCTATGGCATGCGTGGAGATGAATGGTTATATCGTAGCAGACATAGAAACAGCCTTAGTTTGAATGTGCTAGTTTACTTTAGCGCATGATTACATAACATAACTTGACGGTGACAATATTCTGGAAGCGCCACAACAAAAAACATGGGATAGATACACGACAAGTCTTCATGGTCAAGTAAAAACCCAAAGAGCAACAAATGAGGCTTGCTGAAATATCTCACCTGGGTTCTCTTCAGGTGTGCGAGGTAAACGCCGTCTCGCAGTTTTCTGCGCGGTCTTCTTGTCTGTCGTTGTTGTTCTCGTAGGTTTAGTCTCGTTTTCTGTTTTTTTGTTCTTCTCTGCCTTCAGCGTGTTATGTTTGAGGATTCAAGCTGGCGTTTAAATAGGGTACAGGCCCGTTGGATTCTGGGACGTGAGGAGGTTAGCAGGTGAGTTGTATGACTTGATTAATTGCTAATCAATCAGTGGCGCGCGGTTATTGTCTAGACCAATCAGAGGCGAGACACCCCAGGTGAATAGGCTAAAAAAATGATTTAATAGGTATCACCATGATAATTACCCAGTTGATTACTTATGATAAGACTATGTTTTTTTGTATTTCAAGTTTTATGAAATGTTATGTTTAAATATGCAAATTAGTCATTATCTTATCAAATATGCGCTAATTTGCATAACTTTCCAGAACAGAAATCTGAAGTTTGGATAAAGCCAGATTAAAAATTATTGTTTCATTTTGTTGACATATTAGAGTCAAAGGCTTTTACAGAGGGGATTTTTGATATCTCTTTTTATCACTCCATAAAGCAGAAAATAGTTCAACAGCCATAAAAAAATATATTTTCGCCATGTTTTTAGGAATAAAAATGTTATATAATTCAGGCTTTGAATGACATATGAACAAACCCCTCTGTAAAAGCCTAAACATAGATGGGAGTAAAACTGGAAAGTTTTATGTACGTGCTACTGAAGTGGAGATTTTGATCTCAGAGTATGAGAAAAAACTCATTTAGAGAAAACAGGCTTTTAAAATATGATTCCATACATTTTGTTGGAAAGCACTATTTACAGACACAATATCTAATCAAATCATTAGAAACAACAATATTGAACATCTAAAACATAAAAACTGATGACAATAACAGCATTTATGAACTGAATAGAACCAGTCTCTCTCTCACACACACACACACACACACACACGCGCGCACACACACACACACACACACACACAGCCACCAGTAGAACTGCCAACCTAGTTTGTTGTATGTCTACCTCTATAACACAGCCTAGTTGACCATGCCTGTCTTTAGCCTAGGTTTCCATGCCTGCTCCATATGTTCATTCAAACGCGCGACATGAATTAGTACTGCTGTGTGGCGCGGTGGTCACTCCCGCTATCTCTCTCCTGTTGTCCGGCTGACAGCTTGCGCATCGATGCACTTTGTGAAGTAATTTCACTGTCTGCTTCATTCGATTGCTTTCCCTTCTCTTCCATTCCCTTTTTCTGATTACACCTTGCAAGTGACAACTGTTGTCGTCTTTTCTGTGAGCGTTTTACACTAATTGGCGTCGGCATCTTGAGATTTTTAAAGGTCCCGCTGAAAGCTATCAGGAAGTGTCAAGCACGTCACGTGACGAATCTGAACCAATCACGTTCTCAGAAATCAACACCAGCCAATGAGATTTCACTCCGCAATGCATTGTGGGAAGCTTCAAGATAACGTGTTGACGACGGTCATTGAGTGATTATCCGATAGAGAGGTATGTATGCATGCGTTTCTCCACAACCATGTTTTTGTGTGCCTGCTATGGGCTATAAACCTACTCTATCACATATCCAGCTACATCTGTCTACATAAATTGTCGATTAACCGATAAGCTTGGAAGGGCTATAAACGAGTTGTTTTGTGCATTAAGAGCATCCGTTTCATCAAACGTTATGTAGCACTAGCTAGGTAGCTAACGCTAGCTAGCTAGACCTAGCAAAGCTGCATCAAGCTTAGGGAAGGTTACGACGGTTTTGGCCTCTATGCTGGCGGCACACATTTCAAACCTAGAATATTGTTGATATGATGTTGTAAGCACAAACTAAAATTAGGCCTGGTTATTTGTGCTAACCTGAAGCGTTAGCTGGGCAGCTATTGTCTTGTAGGCGAGCCGTGCTTGCTAGCTCTGTTAATGGTGTTCTTTGATGTAGCCAGCTAGGTATATGAAACGTTAATGTAGTGGTGAGGTGATGTCATTTTATATGTTGGTTAGCATTGGCACCATTGTGGTGTGTAGTACAAAATGGAAAGATATTTGCGAAATATGTCAAAATAGTCAGGTGGCTTAGCAAAATGATGGGGACACGGCCGACAGAAGCATGGGCATGAAGCATTTTTCCCACTTGCTTTTCTATCAGCTATCAGCAAGCCACTTAGAAGGTCATTCTTGGTGTCAAAATAAAAATTTTCTGTGTTAAGGAACGCATTAAAGCGAACGACTGGGTGGCTCTCAGCTTAATGACTTGGAAAAGCTAAAAATGGCATTGAATGTGAGGAATCAGCTGGAAAGTGTATGGGTGCAACATGCATATCTAATGTTACTGTATCTGTTTGTTTATTTTTGTCTTCCATGTGTCTCTTGTGGTCTGGTGATGGTTATCAATATCAGGTGAGTACAATTTCACTGTAGAGTTGTTGTTTTTCAGTAATTAGTGTCCTCAGGATGCTATGGGGAAAAAACTAAAATCTTTGACAGTTTGTTAAAGCAGTTATATTAACTAGCTATGCATATATTAACTAGTCAGGGATCAGCTGGCTAGCTAACCGTGGGGTGTGTTGACTTCTAATAGCTTGCTAGCTAGTGTTCCCTAGAACATGCAAGTAGCTGTCCAGATACCGAGCTAGCCAGCTGCATCCAATGTTGTTTTCCAAGACAGACAGTAAACTGGCTACTACCAAAGATCTGTACCATGTGCTGTTACTGTCAGTAGCATAGTGGTAAATTGCTTGCTAGCTAGTATGCTAATTTGGTAGGCTAAAGCAATTACTTGTCCATAGGATGGCACACCTGAATTACCATTTGAACCATTTGGCTATAGTTCTTGCTACATATCTAGTTACACGTGATTCATTTTGATTGGGAATGGCTATATATTTCTTGTGCAGTGTTTTGAAAATGCGTGAACTGTTGGTGATTATGTTGGTTAATATTTTGCTGATGAAAGTTAGCTGGTGTAATGGTTGATTATGATGACAAATGTCAGACTGGGCTTCACATTGTGCTGTTTATTTTCAAAGCTATGTCTGACAGAATTGTTGGGTTTTTATCTGTTATATTATCTAGCTATGGAAGGCTTTTAGCTAGCCAGGGGCCAGCTGGCTAACTAACAATATTGAGGCAAACATTTGGTTTTGGTATCTTACGCTAGCTACTAGTCTAGCTAATGTTGTCTGGTTGATAGCTTGCTAGCCAGTGTTCCCTAGAAGATGAAGCTAAGTGAGCCAGCTAGGTAGCTACCTGGCCGGCCAATGTTGTTTTCCATGCACGCCAGAGAACTGGATACTACCAACGATTTTTTCTATCTGTTGCTACTTTCCAACACAGCATACTGATAGCTACATAGCTTGCTTGCTAGCCAGTGATCTAATTTGGGAGGCTATAGCCTGTAGTTGTCCATAGTCCATAATTCAACAAGGCCTTCAGATTCACCATTCATTAGATACAGCTCCCCCATCTGAAGAAGGTACAAATTATCAAAGTAATTGACTTAAGTTACTTCAAATGTCCACAGCTAGCTGTATTCATCATTATAGAGTAGTGAGGGGATGTCATTACTTATTATACAGAGTTTAATTTAAAAAAAAAGTTAAATAAATTATTAGAATGAGCTGTTATGTAATGTTACTGTATCTGTTTGTTTTTGTCATGTGTCTCTTCTGGTCCTGTGGTGGTTATCAATATCAGGTGAGAATATACAATTTCAATGTACAGTTGTAGTTGTTTTTTAATAATTAGTGTTCCTAGGATGCTGTTGGGGAAAAAACTAAAATCTTTGACAGGTTGTTAAATCAGTGATTGGGTAAATGCATGTGATGCCATTTCCTGTCGACTGAAGAGCATTGTGTCCCTGTAGTGTCAAGCCAAGAGTCTTTTCACACCCTGTTATGAATCAGGACATCAGCCATGTTGGAGGCACTAAATGTAGTTAGATCTATCTAGGTACCTATTTACATTTGCGATTTCCAAAGTGTTCTAATTCCTGATTGAACAGAGTTGAATTGACTTCAGTTATTACAAGTGTCAATGTCAC
The DNA here is from genome assembly GCF_949987555.1 of Borostomias antarcticus. Classification (NCBI taxonomy): domain Eukaryota; kingdom Metazoa; phylum Chordata; class Actinopteri; order Stomiiformes; family Stomiidae; genus Borostomias; species Borostomias antarcticus. The sequence goes on from NW_028176481.1 coordinate 207,453, forward strand.
AAGTACTATAGCAATTGAAGTGGCGTTTGCTGATGAAGCTCAAAATAGTTGTCTATTACAATCTCTTCTTGGAAAGGCTGTAAGTTGGACACAAGGGGCCTCATTTATCATTGTGGATACACCCTTTTTCATTTACACCTGCTTTTTGTACGTGCTTTTCTCCACAAATAATGTGATGTATCATGACAAAACTCTATGGGACATATTGTGTATATATCTCACAATATTTCCCATCGAGTTCTGGAAAAAGCAGTTACAAAAATCATGTGTAAATGAAAAAGGGTGTATCCATAATGATAAATGAGGCCCAATGTGTGTAATGATATTGAATTAGAGAAACCAGCTAGAAAGTTTATGGGTGCAACATACATCTAATGTTACTGTATGATTGTTTTTGTGTGCTCCATGTGTGTCTTCGGGTCCGGTCATGTTGATCAATATCAGGTGAATACATTTGCACTGTACAGTTTTTTACAGTTACAGAAATGAGGAGAGACAAGGAGGAGATAGAAGTGGAGTAGAGACGGGAGGAGAGAAGTGGAGTATAAACAGGAGGAGAGGAGAGACTGGAGGAGAGAGAAGTGGAGTAGAGACGGGGGGGGACAGGGGAGGAGAGCGGTGGAGTAGAGACGGGAGGAGGAAGGGGAGAGGAGAGACAAAGAGGAGTAGAGACGGGGGTTGACAGGGGAGGAGAGAGGAGTGGAGTAGACGGGGAGGGGGGGCAAGGACGAGAGAAAAATGGAGTAGAGACGGGAGAGGGGGGCGGAGAGGAGAGAAAAGTGAAGTAGACAGGGGAGAGGAGAGACAGGAGGAGAGAAGTGGAGTATAGACAGGAGGAGGGGGGAAGAGACGGGAGGAGAGAGAAGTGGAGGAGAGACAAGTGGAGTAGAGATCGGAGGAGGGGGTGGAGACGGGAGGAGATGGTGGAGGAGAAAGAAGAGACGGGGAGGAGAGGAAGGGGAGGATAGTGATGGTAGACAGATGGGGGGGACAGGGAGGAGAGGGCAGGCAGGGGAGGAGGGGTAGGCAGGGAGGTGGGGGAGGAGATACAGGGGGGGGGGGGGTGGAGGAGAGGCAGGAGGAGGAGAGATGGAGAGGGCCTACTAACAGAAATGATGAAATGAGAAGCTTCAGTTAGTTTTCAACTTAGTCTTCAACAAGGCCTTCAGTTTCACCACTCATTATATACAGTCCCCCCATCTAAAACAAGTACAAATTATCAAAGTAATTTAGTTCAGTTACTTTAAATGTCCATGACTAGCTGGATGATCATCATTATAGAGTGGTGAGGAGATGGTGTCTTTAATTTAAAAGTTAATTAATTGTTGCTAACCTGAAGCGTTAGCTGGGCAGCTATTGTCTTGTAGGCGAGCCGTGCTTGCTAGCTCTGTTAATGGTGTTCTTTGATGTAGCCAGCTAGGTATATGAAACGTTAATGTAGTGGTGAGGTGATGTCATTTTATATGTTGGTTAGCATTGGCACCATTGTGGTGTGTAGTACAAAATGGAAAGATATTTGCGAAATATGTCAAAATAGTCAGGTGGCTTAGCAAAATGATGGGGACACGGCCGACAGAAGCATGGGCATGAAGCATTTTTCCCACTTGCTTTTCTATCAGCTATCAGCAAGCCACTTAGAAGGTCATTCTTGGTGTCAAAATATAAATTTTCTGTGTTAAGGAACGCATTAAAGCGAACGACTGGGTGGCTCTCAGCTTAATGACTTGGAAAAGCTAAAAATGGCATTGAATGTGAGGAATCAGCTGGAAAGTGTATGGGTGCAACATGCATATCTAATGTTACTGTATCTGTTTGTTTATTTTTGTCTTCCATGTGTCTCTTGTGGTCTGGTGATGGTTATCAATATCAGGTGAGTACAATTTCACTGTAGAGTTGTTGTTTTTCAGTAATTAGTGTCCTCAGGATGCTATGGGGAAAAAACTAAAATCTTTGACAGTTTGTTAAAGCAGTTATATTAACTAGCTATGCATATATTAACTAGTCAGGGATCAGCTGGCTAGCTAACCGTGGGGTGTGTTGACTTCTAATAGCTTGCTAGCTAGTGTTCCCTAGAACATGCAAGTAGCTGTCCAGATACCGAGCTAGTCAGCTGCATCCAATGTTGTTTTCCAAGACAGACAGTAAACTGGCTACTACCAAAGATCTGTACCATGTGCTGTTACTGTCAGTAGCATAGTGGTAAATTGCTTGCTAGCTAGTATGCTAATTTGGTAGGCTAAAGCAATTACTTGTCCATAGGATGGCACACCTGAATTACCATTTGAACCATTTGGCTATAGTTCTTGCTACATATCTAGTTACACGTGATTCATTTTGATTGGGAATGGCTATATATTTCTTGTGCAGTGTTTTGAAAATGCGTGAACTGTTGGTGATTATGTTGGTTAATATTTTGCTGATGAAAGTTAGCTGGTGTAATGGTTGATTATGATGACAAATGTCAGACTGGGCTTCACATTGTGCTGTTTATTTTCAAAGCTATGTCTGACAGAATTGTTGGGTTTTTATCTGTTATATTATCTAGCTATGCAAGGCTTTTAGCTAGCCAGGGGCCAGCTGGCTAACTAACAATATTGAGGCAAACATTTGGTTTTGGTATCTTACGCTAGCTACTAGTCTAGCTAATGTTGTCTGGTTGATAGCTTGCTAGCCAGTGTTCCCTAGAAGATGAAGCTAAGTGAGCCAGCTAGGTAGCTACCTGGCCGGCCAATGTTGTTTTCCATGCACGCCAGAGAACTGGATACTACCAACGATTTTTTCTATCTGTTGCTACTTTCCAACACAGCATACTGATAGCTACATAGCTTGCTTGCTAGCCAGTGATCTAATTTGGGAGGCTATAGCCTGTAGTTGTCCATAGTCCATAATTCAACAAGGCCTTCAGATTCACCATTCATTAGATACAGCTCCCCCATCTGAAGAAGGTACAAATTATCAAAGTAATTGACTTAAGTTACTTCAAATGTCCACAGCTAGCTGTATTCATCATTATAGAGTAGTGAGGGGATGTCATTACTTATTATACAGAGTTTAATTTAAAAAAAAAGTTAAATAAATTATTAGAATGAGCTGTTATGTAATGTTACTGTATCTGTTTGTTTTTGTCATGTGTCTCTTCTGGTCCTGTGGTGGTTATCAATATCAGGTGAGAATATACAATTTCAATGTACAGTTGTAGTTGTTTTTTAATAATTAGTGTTCCTAGGATGCTGTTGGGGAAAAAACTAAAATCTTTGACAGGTTGTTAAATCAGTGATTGGGTAAATGCATGTGATGCCATTTCCTGTCGACTGAAGAGCATTGTGTCCCTGTAGTGTCAAGCCAAGAGTCTTTTCACACCCTGTTATGAATCAGGACATCAGCCATGTTGGAGGCACTAAATGTAGTTAGATCTATCTAGGTACCTATTTACATTTGCGATTTCCAAAGTGTTCTAATTCCTGATTGAACAGAGTTGAATTGACTTCAGTTATTACAAGTGTCGATGTCACAAGTACTATAGCAATTGAAGTGGCGTTTGCTGATGAAGCTCAAAATAGTTGTCTATTACAATCTCTTCTTGGAAAGGCTGTAAGTTGGACACAAGGGGCCTCATTTATCATTGTGGATACACCCTTTTTCATTTACACCTGCTTTTTGTACGTGCTTTTCTCCACAAATAATGTGATGTATCATGACAAAACTCTATGGGACATATTGTGTATATATCTCACAATATTTCCCATCGAGTTCTGGAAAAAGCAGTTACAAAAATCATGTGTAAATGAAAAAGGGTGTATCCATAATGATAAATGAGGCCCAATGTGTGTAATGATATTGAATTAGAGAAACCAGCTAGAAAGTTTATGGGTGCAACATACATCTAATGTTACTGTATGATTGTTTTTGTGTGCTCCATGTGTGTCTTCGGGTCCGGTCATGTTGATCAATATCAGGTGAATACATTTGCACTGTACAGTTTTTTACAGTTACAGAAATGAGGAGAGACAAGGAGGAGATAGAAGTGGAGTAGAGACGGGAGGAGAGAAGTGGAGTATAAACAGGAGGAGAGGAGAGACTGGAGGAGAGAGAAGTGGAGTAGAGACGGGGGGGGACAGGGGAGGAGAGCGGTGGAGTAGAGACGGGAGGAGGAAGGGGAGAGGAGAGACAAAGAGGAGTAGAGACGGGGGTTGACAGGGGAGGAGAGAGGAGTGGAGTAGACGGGGAGGGGGGGCAAGGACGAGAGAAAAATGGAGTAGAGACGGGAGAGGGGGGCGGAGAGGAGAGAAAAGTGAAGTAGACAGGGGAGAGGAGAGACAGGAGGAGAGAAGTGGAGTATAGACAGGAGGAGGGGGGAAGAGACGGGAGGAGAGAGAAGTGGAGGAGAGACAAGTGGAGTAGAGATCGGAGGAGGGGGTGGAGACGGGAGGAGATGGTGGAGGAGAAAGAAGAGACGGGGAGGAGAGGAAGGGGAGGATAGTGATGGTAGACAGATGGGGGGGACAGGGAGGAGAGGGCAGGCAGGGGAGGAGGGGTAGGCAGGGAGGTGGGGGAGGAGATACAGGGGGGGGGGGGGGGTGGAGGAGAGGCAGGAGGAGGAGAGATGGAGAGGGCCTACTAACAGAAATGATGAAATGAGAAGCTTCAGTTAGTTTTCAACTTAGTCTTCAACAAGGCCTTCAGTTTCACCACTCATTATATACAGTCCCCCCATCTAAAACAAGTACAAATTATCAAAGTAATTTAGTTCAGTTACTTTAAATGTCCATGACTAGCTGGATGATCATCATTATAGAGTGGTGAGGAGATGGTGTCTTTAATTTAAAAGTTAATTAATTGTTGCTAACCTGAAGCGTTAGCTGGGCAGCTATTGTCTTGTAGGCGAGCCGTGCTTGCTAGCTCTGTTAATGGTGTTCTTTGATGTAGCCAGCTAGGTATATGAAACGTTAATGTAGTGGTGAGGTGATGTCATTTTATATGTTGGTTAGCATTGGCACCATTGTGGTGTGTAGTACAAAATGGAAAGATATTTGCGAAATATGTCAAAATAGTCAGGTGGCTTAGCAAAATGATGGGGACACGGCCGACAGAAGCATGGGCATGAAGCATTTTTCCCACTTGCTTTTCTATCAGCTATCAGCAAGCCACTTAGAAGGTCATTCTTGGTGTCAAAATATAAATTTTCTGTGTTAAGGAACGCATTAAAGCGAACGACTGGGTGGCTCTCAGCTTAATGACTTGGAAAAGCTAAAAATGGCATTGAATGTGAGGAATCAGCTGGAAAGTGTATGGGTGCAACATGCATATCTAATGTTACTGTATCTGTTTGTTTATTTTTGTCTTCCATGTGTCTCTTGTGGTCTGGTGATGGTTATCAATATCAGGTGAGTACAATTTCACTGTAGAGTTGTTGTTTTTCAGTAATTAGTGTCCTCAGGATGCTATGGGGAAAAAACTAAAATCTTTGACAGTTTGTTAAAGCAGTTATATTAACTAGCTATGCATATATTAACTAGTCAGGGATCAGCTGGCTAGCTAACCGTGGGGTGTGTTGACTTCTAATAGCTTGCTAGCTAGTGTTCCCTAGAACATGCAAGTAGCTGTCCAGATACCGAGCTAGCCAGCTGCATCCAATGTTGTTTTCCAAGACAGACAGTAAACTGGCTACTACCAAAGATCTGTACCATGTGCTGTTACTGTCAGTAGCATAGTGGTAAATTGCTTGCTAGCTAGTATGCTAATTTGGTAGGCTAAAGCAATTACTTGTCCATAGGATGGCACACCTGAATTACCATTTGAACCATTTGGCTATAGTTCTTGCTACATATCTAGTTACACGTGATTCATTTTGATTGGGAATGGCTATATATTTCTTGTGCAGTGTTTTGAAAATGCGTGAACTGTTGGTGATTATGTTGGTTAATATTTTGCTGATGAAAGTTAGCTGGTGTAATGGTTGATTATGATGACAAATGTCAGACTGGGCTTCACATTGTGCTGTTTATTTTCAAAGCTATGTCTGACAGAATTGTTGGGTTTTTATCTGTTATATTATCTAGCTATGCAAGGCTTTTAGCTAGCCAGGGGCCAGCTGGCTAACTAACAATATTGAGGCAAACATTTGGTTTTGGTATCTTACGCTAGCTACTAGTCTAGCTAATGTTGTCTGGTTGATAGCTTGCTAGCCAGTGTTCCCTAGAAGATGAAGCTAAGTGAGCCAGCTAGGTAGCTACCTGGCCGGCCAATGTTGTTTTCCATGCACGCCAGAGAACTGGATACTACCAACGATTTTTTCTATCTGTTGCTACTTTCCAACACAGCATACTGATAGCTACATAGCTTGCTTGCTAGCCAGTGATCTAATTTGGGAGGCTATAGCCTGTAGTTGTCCATAGTCCATAATTCAACAAGGCCTTCAGATTCACCATTCATTAGATACAGCTCCCCCATCTGAAGAAGGTACAAATTATCAAAGTAATTGACTTAAGTTACTTCAAATGTCCACAGCTAGCTGTATTCATCATTATAGAGTAGTGAGGGGATGTCATTACTTATTATACAGAGTTTAATTTAAAAAAAAAGTTAAATAAATTATTAGAATGAGCTGTTATGTAATGTTACTGTATCTGTTTGTTTTTGTCATGTGTCTCTTCTGGTCCTGTGGTGGTTATCAATATCAGGTGAGAATATACAATTTCAATGTACAGTTGTAGTTGTTTTTTAATAATTAGTGTTCCTAGGATGCTGTTGGGGAAAAAACTAAAATCTTTGACAGGTTGTTAAATCAGTGATTGGGTAAATGCATGTGATGCCATTTCCTGTCGACTGAAGAGCATTGTGTCCCTGTAGTGTCAAGCCAAGAGTCTTTTCACACCCTGTTATGAATCAGGACATCAGCCATGTTGGAGGCACTAAATGTAGTTAGATCTATCTAGGTACCTATTTACATTTGCGATTTCCAAAGTGTTCTAATTCCTGATTGAACAGAGTTGAATTGACTTCAGTTATTACAAGTGTCGATGTCACAAGTACTATAGCAATTGAAGTGGCGTTTGCTGATGAAGCTCAAAATAGTTGTCTATTACAATCTCTTCTTGGAAAGGCTGTAAGTTGGACACAAGGGGCCTCATTTATCATTGTGGATACACCCTTTTTCATTTACACCTGCTTTTTGTACGTGCTTTTCTCCACAAATAATGTGATGTATCATGACAAAACTCTATGGGACATATTGTGTATATATCTCACAATATTTCCCATCGAGTTCTGGAAAAAGCAGTTACAAAAATCATGTGTAAATGAAAAAGGGTGTATCCATAATGATAAATGAGGCCCAATGTGTGTAATGATATTGAATTAGAGAAACCAGCTAGAAAGTTTATGGGTGCAACATACATCTAATGTTACTGTATGATTGTTTTTGTGTGCTCCATGTGTGTCTTCGGGTCCGGTCATGTTGATCAATATCAGGTGAATACATTTGCACTGTACAGTTTTTTACAGTTACAGAAATGAGGAGAGACAAGGAGGAGATAGAAGTGGAGTAGAGACGGGAGGAGAGAAGTGGAGTATAAACAGGAGGAGAGGAGAGACTGGAGGAGAGAGAAGTGGAGTAGAGACGGGGGGGGACAGGGGAGGAGAGCGGTGGAGTAGAGACGGGAGGAGGAAGGGGAGAGGAGAGACAAAGAGGAGTAGAGACGGGGGTTGACAGGGGAGGAGAGAGGAGTGGAGTAGACGGGGAGGGGGGGCAAGGACGAGAGAAAAATGGAGTAGAGACGGGAGAGGGGGGCGGAGAGGAGAGAAAAGTGAAGTAGACAGGGGAGAGGAGAGACAGGAGGAGAGAAGTGGAGTATAGACAGGAGGAGGGGGGAAGAGACGGGAGGAGAGAGAAGTGGAGGAGAGACAAGTGGAGTAGAGATCGGAGGAGGGGGTGGAGACGGGAGGAGATGGTGGAGGAGAAAGAAGAGACGGGGAGGAGAGGAAGGGGAGGATAGTGATGGTAGACAGATGGGGGGGACAGGGAGGAGAGGGCAGGCAGGGGAGGAGGGGTAGGCAGGGAGGTGGGGGAGGAGATACAGGGGGGGGGGGGTGGAGGAGAGGCAGGAGGAGGAGAGATGGAGAGGGCCTACTAACAGAAATGATGAAATGAGAAGCTTCAGTTAGTTTTCAACTTAGTCTTCAACAAGGCCTTCAGTTTCACCACTCATTATATACAGTCCCCCCATCTAAAACAAGTACAAATTATCAAAGTAATTTAGTTCAGTTACTTTAAATGTCCATGACTAGCTGGATGATCATCATTATAGAGTGGTGAGGAGATGGTGTCTTTAATTTAAAAGTTAATTAATTGTTGCTAACCTGAAGCGTTAGCTGGGCAGCTATTGTCTTGTAGGCGAGCCGTGCTTGCTAGCTCTGTTAATGGTGTTCTTTGATGTAGCCAGCTAGGTATATGAAACGTTAATGTAGTGGTGAGGTGATGTCATTTTATATGTTGGTTAGCATTGGCACCATTGTGGTGTGTAGTACAAAATGGAAAGATATTTGCGAAATATGTCAAAATAGTCAGGTGGCTTAGCAAAATGATGGGGACACGGCCGACAGAAGCATGGGCATGAAGCATTTTTCCCACTTGCTTTTCTATCAGCTATCAGCAAGCCACTTAGAAGGTCATTCTTGGTGTCAAAATATAAATTTTCTGTGTTAAGGAACGCATTAAAGCGAACGACTGGGTGGCTCTCAGCTTAATGACTTGGAAAAGCTAAAAATGGCATTGAATGTGAGGAATCAGCTGGAAAGTGTATGGGTGCAACATGCATATCTAATGTTACTGTATCTGTTTGTTTATTTTTGTCTTCCATGTGTCTCTTGTGGTCTGGTGATGGTTATCAATATCAGGTGAGTACAATTTCACTGTAGAGTTGTTGTTTTTCAGTAATTAGTGTCCTCAGGATGCTATGGGGAAAAAACTAAAATCTTTGACAGTTTGTTAAAGCAGTTATATTAACTAGCTATGCATATATTAACTAGTCAGGGATCAGCTGGCTAGCTAACCGTGGGGTGTGTTGACTTCTAATAGCTTGCTAGCTAGTGTTCCCTAGAACATGCAAGTAGCTGTCCAGATACCGAGCTAGCCAGCTGCATCCAATGTTGTTTTCCAAGACAGACAGTAAACTGGCTACTACCAAAGATCTGTACCATGTGCTGTTACTGTCAGTAGCATAGTGGTAAATTGCTTGCTAGCTAGTATGCTAATTTGGTAGGCTAAAGCAATTACTTGTCCATAGGATGGCACACCTGAATTACCATTTGAACCATTTGGCTATAGTTCTTGCTACATATCTAGTTACACGTGATTCATTTTGATTGGGAATGGCTATATATTTCTTGTGCAGTGTTTTGAAAATGCGTGAACTGTTGGTGATTATGTTGGTTAATATTTTGCTGATGAAAGTTAGCTGGTGTAATGGTTGATTATGATGACAAATGTCAGACTGGGCTTCACATTGTGCTGTTTATTTTCAAAGCTATGTCTGACAGAATTGTTGGGTTTTTATCTGTTATATTATCTAGCTATGCAAGGCTTTTAGCTAGCCAGGGGCCAGCTGGCTAACTAACAATATTGAGGCAAACATTTGGTTTTGGTATCTTACGCTAGCTACTAGTCTAGCTAATGTTGTCTGGTTGATAGCTTGCTAGCCAGTGTTCCCTAGAAGATGAAGCTAAGTGAGCCAGCTAGGTAGCTACCTGGCCGGCCAATGTTGTTTTCCATGCACGCCAGAGAACTGGATACTACCAACGATTTTTTCTATCTGTTGCTACTTTCCAACACAGCATACTGATAGCTACATAGCTTGCTTGCTAGCCAGTGATCTAATTTGGGAGGCTATAGCCTGTAGTTGTCCATAGTCCATAATTCAACAAGGCCTTCAGATTCACCATTCATTAGATACAGCTCCCCCATCTGAAGAAGGTACAAATTATCAAAGTAATTGACTTAAGTTACTTCAAATGTCCACAGCTAGCTGTATTCATCATTATAGAGTAGTGAGGGGATGTCATTACTTATTATACAGAGTTTAATTTAAAAAAAAAGTTAAATAAATTATTAGAATGAGCTGTTATGTAATGTTACTGTATCTGTTTGTTTTTGTCATGTGTCTCTTCTGGTCCTGTGGTGGTTATCAATATCAGGTGAGAATATACAATTTCAATGTACAGTTGTAGTTGTTTTTTAATAATTAGTGTTCCTAGGATGCTGTTGGGGAAAAAACTAAAATCTTTGACAGGTTGTTAAATCAGTGATTGGGTAAATGCATGTGATGCCATTTCCTGTCGACTGAAGAGCATTGTGTCCCTGTAGTGTCAAGCCAAGAGTCTTTTCACACCCTGTTATGAATCAGGACATCAGCCATGTTGGAGGCACTAAATGTAGTTAGATCTATCTAGGTACCTATTTACATTTGCGATTTCCAAAGTGTTCTAATTCCTGATTGAACAGAGTTGAATTGACTTCAGTTATTACAAGTGTCGATGTCACAAGTACTATAGCAATTGAAGTGGCGTTTGCTGATGAAGCTCAAAATAGTTGTCTATTACAATCTCTTCTTGGAAAGGCTGTAAGTTGGACACAAGGGGCCTCATTTATCATTGTGGATACACCCTTTTTCATTTACACCTGCTTTTTGTACGTGCTTTTCTCCACAAATAATGTGATGTATCATGACAAAACTCTATGGGACATATTGTGTATATATCTCACAATATTTCCCATCGAGTTCTGGAAAAAGCAGTTACAAAAATCATGTGTAAATGAAAAAGGGTGTATCCATAATGATAAATGAGGCCCAATGTGTGTAATGATATTGAATTAGAGAAACCAGCTAGAAAGTTTATGGGTGCAACATACATCTAATGTTACTGTATGATTGTTTTTGTGTGCTCCATGTGTGTCTTCGGGTCCGGTCATGTTGATCAATATCAGGTGAATACATTTGCACTGTACAGTTTTTTACAGTTACAGAAATGAGGAGAGACAAGGAGGAGATAGAAGTGGAGTAGAGACGGGAGGAGAGAAGTGGAGTATAAACAGGAGGAGAGGAGAGACTGGAGGAGAGAGAAGTGGAGTAGAGACGGGGGGGGACAGGGGAGGAGAGCGGTGGAGTAGAGACGGGAGGAGGAAGGGGAGAGGAGAGACAAAGAGGAGTAGAGACGGGGGTTGACAGGGGAGGAGAGAGGAGTGGAGTAGACGGGGAGGGGGGGCAAGGACGAGAGAAAAATGGAGTAGAGACGGGAGAGGGGGGCGGAGAGGAGAGAAAAGTGAAGTAGACAGGGGAGAGGAGAGACAGGAGGAGAGAAGTGGAGTATAGACAGGAGGAGGGGGGAAGAGACGGGAGGAGAGAGAAGTGGAGGAGAGACAAGTGGAGTAGAGATCGGAGGAGGGGGTGGAGACGGGAGGAGATGGTGGAGGAGAAAGAAGAGACGGGGAGGAGAGGAAGGGGAGGATAGTGATGGTAGACAGATGGGGGGGACAGGGAGGAGAGGGCAGGCAGGGGAGGAGGGGTAGGCAGGGAGGTGGGGGAGGAGATACAGGGGGGGGGGGGGTGGAGGAGAGGCAGGAGGAGGAGAGATGGAGAGGGCCTACTAACAGAAATGATGAAATGAGAAGCTTCAGTTAGTTTTCAACTTAGTCTTCAACAAGGCCTTCAGTTTCACCACTCATTATATACAGTCCCCCCATCTAAAACAAGTACAAATTATCAAAGTAATTTAGTTCAGTTACTTTAAATGTCCATGACTAGCTGGATGATCATCATTATAGAGTGGTGAGGAGATGGTGTCTTTAATTTAAAAGTTAATTAATTGTTGCTAACCTGAAGCGTTAGCTGGGCAGCTATTGTCTTGTAGGCGAGCCGTGCTTGCTAGCTCTGTTAATGGTGTTCTTTGATGTAGCCAGCTAGGTATATGAAACGTTAATGTAGTGGTGAGGTGATGTCATTTTATATGTTGGTTAGCATTGGCACCATTGTGGTGTGTAGTACAAAATGGAAAGATATTTGCGAAATATGTCAAAATAGTCAGGTGGCTTAGCAAAATGATGGGGACACGGCCGACAGAAGCATGGGCATGAAGCATTTTTCCCACTTGCTTTTCTATCAGCTATCAGCAAGCCACTTAGAAGGTCATTCTTGGTGTCAAAATATAAATTTTCTGTGTTAAGGAACGCATTAAAGCGAACGACTGGGTGGCTCTCAGCTTAATGACTTGGAAAAGCTAAAAATGGCATTGAATGTGAGGAATCAGCTGGAAAGTGTATGGGTGCAACATGCATATCTAATGTTACTGTATCTGTTTGTTTATTTTTGTCTTCCATGTGTCTCTTGTGGTCTGGTGATGGTTATCAATATCAGGTGAGTACAATTTCACTGTAGAGTTGTTGTTTTTCAGTAATTAGTGTCCTCAGGATGCTATGGGGAAAAAACTAAAATCTTTGACAGTTTGTTAAAGCAGTTATATTAACTAGCTATGCATATATTAACTAGTCAGGGATCAGCTGGCTAGCTAACCGTGGGGTGTGTTGACTTCTAATAGCTTGCTAGCTAGTGTTCCCTAGAACATGCAAGTAGCTGTCCAGATACCGAGCTAGCCAGCTGCATCCAATGTTGTTTTCCAAGACAGACAGTAAACTGGCTACTACCAAAGATCTGTACCATGTGCTGTTACTGTCAGTAGCATAGTGGTAAATTGCTTGCTAGCTAGTATGCTAATTTGGTAGGCTAAAGCAATTACTTGTCCATAGGATGGCACACCTGAATTACCATTTGAACCATTTGGCTATAGTTCTTGCTACATATCTAGTTACACGTGATTCATTTTGATTGGGAATGGCTATATATTTCTTGTGCAGTGTTTTGAAAATGCGTGAACTGTTGGTGATTATGTTGGTTAATATTTTGCTGATGAAAGTTAGCTGGTGTAATGGTTGATTATGATGACAAATGTCAGACTGGGCTTCACATTGTGCTGTTTATTTTCAAAGCTATGTCTGACAGAATTGTTGGGTTTTTATCTGTTATATTATCTAGCTATGCAAGGCTTTTAGCTAGCCAGGGGCCAGCTGGCTAACTAACAATATTGAGGCAAACATTTGGTTTTGGTATCTTACGCTAGCTACTAGTCTAGCTAATGTTGTCTGGTTGATAGCTTGCTAGCCAGTGTTCCCTAGAAGATGAAGCTAAGTGAGCCAGCTAGGTAGCTACCTGGCCGGCCAATGTTGTTTTCCATGCACGCCAGAGAACTGGATACTACCAACGATTTTTTCTATCTGTTGCTACTTTCCAACACAGCATACTGATAGCTACATAGCTTGCTTGCTAGCCAGTGATCTAATTTGGGAGGCTATAGCCTGTAGTTGTCCATAGTCCATAATTCAACAAGGCCTTCAGATTCACCATTCATTAGATACAGCTCCCCCATCTGAAGAAGGTACAAATTATCAAAGTAATTGACTTAAGTTACTTCAAATGTCCACAGCTAGCTGTATTCATCATTATAGAGTAGTGAGGGGATGTCATTACTTATTATACAGAGTTTAATTTAAAAAAAAAGTTAAATAAATTATTAGAATGAGCTGTTATGTAATGTTACTGTATCTGTTTGTTTTTGTCATGTGTCTCTTCTGGTCCTGTGGTGGTTATCAATATCAGGTGAGAATATACAATTTCAATGTACAGTTGTAGTTGTTTTTTAATAATTAGTGTTCCTAGGATGCTGTTGGGGAAAAAACTAAAATCTTTGACAGGTTGTTAAATCAGTGATTGGGTAAATGCATGTGATGCCATTTCCTGTCGACTGAAGAGCATTGTGTCCCTGTAGTGTCAAGCCAAGAGTCTTTTCACACCCTGTTATGAATCAGGACATCAGCCATGTTGGAGGCACTAAATGTAGTTAGATCTATCTAGGTACCTATTTACATTTGCGATTTCCAAAGTGTTCTAATTCCTGATTGAACAGAGTTGAATTGACTTCAGTTATTACAAGTGTCGATGTCACAAGTACTATAGCAATTGAAGTGGCGTTTGCTGATGAAGCTCAAAATAGTTGTCTATTACAATCTCTTCTTGGAAAGGCTGTAAGTTGGACACAAGGGGCCTCATTTATCATTGTGGATACACCCTTTTTCATTTACACCTGCTTTTTGTACGTGCTTTTCTCCACAAATAATGTGATGTATCATGACAAAACTCTATGGGACATATTGTGTATATATCTCACAATATTTCCCATCGAGTTCTGGAAAAAGCAGTTACAAAAATCATGTGTAAATGAAAAAGGGTGTATCCATAATGATAAATGAGGCCCAATGTGTGTAATGATATTGAATTAGAGAAACCAGCTAGAAAGTTTATGGGTGCAACATACATCTAATGTTACTGTATGATTGTTTTTGTGTGCTCCATGTGTGTCTTCGGGTCCGGTCATGTTGATCAATATCAGGTGAATACATTTGCACTGTACAGTTTTTTACAGTTACAGAAATGAGGAGAGACAAGGAGGAGATAGAAGTGGAGTAGAGACGGGAGGAGAGAAGTGGAGTATAAACAGGAGGAGAGGAGAGACTGGAGGAGAGAGAAGTGGAGTAGAGACGGGGGGGGACAGGGGAGGAGAGCGGTGGAGTAGAGACGGGAGGAGGAAGGGGAGAGGAGAGACAAAGAGGAGTAGAGACGGGGGTTGACAGGGGAGGAGAGAGGAGTGGAGTAGACGGGGAGGGGGGGCAAGGACGAGAGAAAAATGGAGTAGAGACGGGAGAGGGGGGCGGAGAGGAGAGAAAAGTGAAGTAGACAGGGGAGAGGAGAGACAGGAGGAGAGAAGTGGAGTATAGACAGGAGGAGGGGGGAAGAGACGGGAGGAGAGAGAAGTGGAGGAGAGACAAGTGGAGTAGAGATCGGAGGAGGGGGTGGAGACGGGAGGAGATGGTGGAGGAGAAAGAAGAGACGGGGAGGAGAGGAAGGGGAGGATAGTGATGGTAGACAGATGGGGGGGACAGGGAGGAGAGGGCAGGCAGGGGAGGAGGGGTAGGCAGGGAGGTGGGGGAGGAGATACAGGGGGGGGGGGGGGGGTGGAGGAGAGGCAGGAGGAGGAGAGATGGAGAGGGCCTACTAACAGAAATGATGAAATGAGAAGCTTCAGTTAGTTTTCAACTTAGTCTTCAACAAGGCCTTCAGTTTCACCACTCATTATATACAGTCCCCCCATCTAAAACAAGTACAAATTATCAAAGTAATTTAGTTCAGTTACTTTAAATGTCCATGACTAGCTGGATGATCATCATTATAGAGTGGTGAGGAGATGGTGTCTTTAATTTAAAAGTTAATTAATTGTTGCTAACCTGAAGCGTTAGCTGGGCAGCTATTGTCTTGTAGGCGAGCCGTGCTTGCTAGCTCTGTTAATGGTGTTCTTTGATGTAGCCAGCTAGGTATATGAAACGTTAATGTAGTGGTGAGGTGATGTCATTTTATATGTTGGTTAGCATTGGCACCATTGTGGTGTGTAGTACAAAATGGAAAGATATTTGCGAAATATGTCAAAATAGTCAGGTGGCTTAGCAAAATGATGGGGACACGGCCGACAGAAGCATGGGCATGAAGCATTTTTCCCACTTGCTTTTCTATCAGCTATCAGCAAGCCACTTAGAAGGTCATTCTTGGTGTCAAAATATAAATTTTCTGTGTTAAGGAACGCATTAAAGCGAACGACTGGGTGGCTCTCAGCTTAATGACTTGGAAAAGCTAAAAATGGCATTGAATGTGAGGAATCAGCTGGAAAGTGTATGGGTGCAACATGCATATCTAATGTTACTGTATCTGTTTGTTTATTTTTGTCTTCCATGTGTCTCTTGTGGTCTGGTGATGGTTATCAATATCAGGTGAGTACAATTTCACTGTAGAGTTGTTGTTTTTCAGTAATTAGTGTCCTCAGGATGCTATGGGGAAAAAACTAAAATCTTTGACAGTTTGTTAAAGCAGTTATATTAACTAGCTATGCATATATTAACTAGTCAGGGATCAGCTGGCTAGCTAACCGTGGGGTGTGTTGACTTCTAATAGCTTGCTAGCTAGTGTTCCCTAGAACATGCAAGTAGCTGTCCAGATACCGAGCTAGCCAGCTGCATCCAATGTTGTTTTCCAAGACAGCCAGTAAACTGGCTACTACCAAAGATCTGTACCATGTGCTGTTACTGTCAGTAGCATAGTGGTAAATTGCTTGCTAGCTAGTATGCTAATTTGGTAGGCTAAAGCAATTACTTGTCCATAGGATGGCACACTTGAATTACCATTTGAACCATTTGGCTATAGTTCTTGCTACATATCTAGTTACACGTGATTCATTTTGATTGGGAATGGCTATATATTTCTTGTGCAGTGTTTTGAAAATGCGTGAACTGTTGGTGATTATGTTGGTTAATATTTTGCTGATGAAAGTTAGCTGGTGTAATGGTTGATTATGATGACAAATGTCAGACTGGGCTTCACATTGTGCTGTTTATTTTCAAAGCTATGTCTGACAGAATTTTTGGGTTTTTATCTGTTATATTATCTAGCTATGCAAGGCTTTTAGCTAGCGAGGGGCCAGCTGGCTAACTAACAATATTGAGGCAAACATTTGGTTTTGGTATCTTACGCTAGCTACTAGTCTAGCTAATGTTGTCTGGTTAATAGCTTGCTAGCCAGTGTTCCCTAGAAGATGAAGCTAAGTGAGCCAGCTAGGTAGCTACCTGGC